>NW_010361200.1:73369-73862 GCF_000414095.1 Morus notabilis | reverse complement strand
GGTATTCAAAGAAAGCTCCAATTATCTGAGATTGAGGAGTTAAGGAACGACGCATACGACAATTCCAGGATCTACAAGGTAAAAATGAAAGCGGCTCATGACAAGCAGATCCTGAGAAAGAATTTCGAGCCAAATCAGCGGGTGCATCTTTATGACTCCCGTTTGCATCTCCACCCAGGTAAGTTAAGGTCACGGTGGACTGGTCCATTTATAGTGAAACAAGTTTTTCCCAACGGTGCTATTGAGGTCGAGGACCCAAACGATGGGAGAGTATTCAGAGTTAATGGCCAGAGACTAAAGCATTACATTGAGCGTGTGAGCCAAGCTGAAGAGATCACTCTCGAGTCTCCGATTTACCAACCTTGAAGAGTTTGCTTCTAACCCTTTTGTAACATATTTTTGTTTCTTTGTTTCGTTTGGTTTGTTTTGTGTGCTTTTATTTTGATTTCGTGTGCTTTTATATTTGTTTGTATTTTGGAGAATCAGTTCAGGC
>NW_010361200.1:72830-73330 GCF_000414095.1 Morus notabilis | reverse complement strand
TGTCTTCTTCGTATTGCATATCTTTTTAGACATTGAGGACACTGTCTGATTTTGGTTGGGGGTGGTGAGCATATTCATGCGTGAGATTAATTTTTGTCTTGTTATTTTGGGTCAAAATTTTTGCGAGATTATCTGAGTATGATTTCAAAATTTTTGGTTTGAGTCAGCTTTTGCTATCTTAATTACCAAGAAATGATATCCAGAGTTATTTTTGAGCACATGCTAAACCTTGTGGTAAGATTGTTGTTGACACATTTAGTTGAGAAAAATTCCTGAGTTTAAGGTTTCCATTTTTGGTGAGTTGTGAGAATTGAGAAAACAACGTTTTGAACTTTCATTGATCTTTTGAGTTGGTTGAGTCATTAACGAAGCACATTTACTCGACTTGTGACATTTGCTTGAGGGAAGAATTCTGGTTAGGAATAATTTTTAGAATTTGAGCCATGTGTTGTAGATAGTTATCATTTTTCTTTTACATTTTATCAAAAAAAAAAAAAAAA
>NW_010361200.1:59610-71354 GCF_000414095.1 Morus notabilis | reverse complement strand
AATCTAAATTCTCACACATTTTCTCTTATTTTCTTGTTCTTATTCTCATACTTTCTTTTTAGAATTTTATGAGAATTATGTGCAAGCTAGGCTAGAGTATTTAGGTGGGGCTAGAGATGATCTTATATGTGTAATGAACTTATTTGGATTTTTGATTCCCAATGGTTTGTAAGTTTTATACATTTGAGTAAATAATTTTCTTTTATCATATTTCTTCTTCTTATCAATATATTTTATTATCAACTCTCATATAAATCTAGTCAAGCTCTTTTTATGTAATTGTTGCATTATATGATGATCGGTATTATTTTATTAGTAGTCTTTTACTGCATTATTGCCAACGGTATATTGTCGCTCTTGGATTTCTCATAAGATAATTTTTCCTAATTCTAAACGTTAGAATTTTATTTACTCGAATACATTTTTAATTCATATGTTCTTCAAATATTTATTTTCCGATTGATTGTTTGGGATGTGAAACTTTCAATTGAGTCAATTTATGAATCAAAATCCAAATAGGTGAACAAAGCATATGGAGGATTCTCAAAGCCTTACCACTTTTATTTATTGAATTTTCTCCATTTTAAATTGTTCATAAAATCATCAAAAACACTCATTCTTTTTCTTTGTTTGATTGCTTACTTTCCTAACGCTTTTTATTTGCTAATCATTTCTTGTTCAATTTAACACTTCCTTGTGGGATCGACCGTTCAAATTGTACTATAATTGACCGCTTATTTTTGTACACGTTTGGGCGTAATCAGCTGGCGAGAAAACTTTCCCCCCTTTCTCCACGATCCTGGCCTATAAATATCGTTGCCCAAACCTCTCAACAGGAAGAACGAGACACGGGAAAAGAGGGAGAAGGCAGATCAAGGTATTCTGTTCTAACTCCTCTGATTTTCTGGTTCCTATCAGAGCGACCGATGGAGAATCATATTCTCCATAACTTCTGGCGGAGTCCCTCTAGAACAAGTTTCTAGGCGTTCTCCCCATTGGGAGTGGTAACAAAAGCTCCTGAAACACCAAAAGCCCTTAACCATAGTCCAACACCCTTCATACACTACGTCCGTCGGGATCATTTTATTCACAAACAGACAAGCCTAACTCCGTTACCCACTTAGGAACCTCCTCCATAAACCGGTCACGTTCCTCTCCCACACTATACACTCACTGGGAGATCCCTATTGGAAATTCCTCAACCTCACGGAGCTGAAGCCGCAACGGGTGTCGCCCTCGGATACTGTCTTCCCCGGGGACATCCGGGTTTTGCCTACCTCAGCCGGGGCCAACCTCATCATCCCGGCCACCGTCGACGCCAGGAAGGACCCTCAGTAGCTCTTCGACCACGTCAATCGGAGAGTGCACAGTCATAGCGAACCAAACGAGGCCACGGGTTTCGCACCTTCCACGTCGACAGGCCCTCTCCAAAAGAGCCCCAACAGTTTCCGTTTTAGTTTATCTCTTGGGATTTTTATCGTTGCAATAATATTTACTTTCTCCCTTATAATTTCGCCTCAACCGTTTTTTTTATTTTTATTAATTTTTTTATTTTTATTTTTGTCTTGACAACTTTGTAACTAAGGAGCGAGTCTTGTTCCATAGAGCTTCTCCACTGACAGAGTACTTATCCAGTTTATATCTAACTAGACTAAATAAAGAACACTCGTGTGCATGCGCGTTACACGAGACAATTGTTATATTATACATAAAGTTAAAAAAGTTTTGCAGTGTAATATTAATTTATACATACATATATATGTAGACATATTTATATAAAATTTTAGTGAAAAGTTTCTTAATATGTGTTACATTCCTTGTTTTCCTATTTTTGTTGTTCTTCAGAACTGCAACATACAAATTTTAAAATATATTAGTGATAATTATTAGGAAGATTGAAAATATTAGGACAAATTACCTTGATCCTAATCTTTATTTTTATTTCCATTTTAGTTTATCTCTTGGAATTTTTATCTTTGTAATAATATTTACTTTCTCCCTTATAATTTTGCCTCGCCGTTTTTTATTTTTATTTCTATTTTTATTAATTTTTTTATTTTTATATTTGTCTTGATGACTTTGTGAATAAGGAGCGAGTCTTGTTCCAAAGAACTTCTCCATTGAGAGAGTACTTTTTCAGTTCATATCTGACTAGACTAGATAAAGACTAGTCGTGCGCATGCGCGTTATGCGAGACAATTGTTATATTATACATAAAGTTGAAATTTTTTGCGGTGTAGTATTAATTTATACATACATATATATGTAGACATATTTATATAAACCTTTAGTGAAAAGCTTCTCTTGGCCCCATTCATTTCACCGATTCAAGTTTAGAATACGAGTTTTGCCACAGTAAAAAGCTCTCAGAAACAGTCACATCTAACTTTTTTGCTACAGTAAAAAACTCTCACATAAAATCACTTCTCAACTTAAATTAAAAACTCAAATCAGCGAACTAAACGAGCCTTTAATATGTGTTAGATTCCTTGTTTTCCTATTTTTGTTGCTCTTCAAAACAGCAAAATACAATTTTTGAAAAAAATTTGTGTTAATTATTAGGGAGATTGAAAATCTTAGGACGTATTACCTTGATCTTTATCTTTATTTTTGTTTCCATTTTAGTTTATCTCTTGGGATTTTGATCTTCGCAATAATATTTACTTTCTCTCTTATAATTTTGTCTCGACCGTTTTTTTATTTTTATTTTTATTAATTTTTTTATTTTTATTTTTGTCTTGACGACTTTGTGAGTAAGGAGCGAGTCTTGTTCCAAAAAACTTCTCCACTGAGAGAGTACTTATCCAGTTCATATCTAACTAGACTAGATAAAGACTAATCGTGTGCATGCGCGTTACGCGAGACAATTGTTATATTATACATAAAGTTAAAAATGTTTGCAGTGTAGCATTAATTTATACATACATATATATATGTAGACATAGTTATATAAAATTTTAGTGAAAAGTTTCTTAATATGTGTTACATTCCTTGTTTTTCTATTTTTGTTGTTCTTCAGAACTGCAAAACAAAAATTTTAAAAAAAATTAGTGATATTTATTGGGGAGATTGAAAATCTTAGGAAATATTACCTTGATCTTTATCTTCGTTTTTGTTTCCATTTTAGTTTATCTCTTGGGATTTTGATCTTTGCAATAATATTTACTTTCTCCCTTATAATTTTGTCTCGACCGTTTTTTTATTTTTATTTTTATTTTTGTCTTGACGACTTTGTGAGTAAGGAGCGAGTCTTGTTCCAAAAAGCTTCTCCACTGAGAGAGTACTTATCGAGTTTATATCTAACTAGACTAGATAAAGACTAGTCGTGTGCATGCGCGTTACGCGAGACAATTGTTATATTATACATAAAATTAAAAATTTTTACGGTGTAGTATTAGGGCCCGTTTAGTTCGCTGATTCGAGTTTTTAATTCGAGTTGAGATGTGATTTTATGTGAGAGCTTTTTACTGTAGCAAAAAAGTTAGATGTGATTGTTTGTGAGAGCTTTTTACTGTAGCAAAACTCGAATTCTAAACTCGAATCAGCGAAATGAATGGGGTCTTAATTTATACATACATATATATGTAGACATATTTATATAAAAGTTTAGTGAAAAGTTTCTTAATATGTGTTACATTCTTTGTTTTTCTATTTTTGTTGTTCTTCATAACTGCAAAATACAAATTTTAATAAATATTAGTGATAATTATTAGGGAGATTGAAAATCTTATGACAAATTACCTTGATCTTTATCTTTATTTTTCTTTCCATTTTAGTTTATCTCTTGGAATTTTTATCTTTGCAATAATATTTACTTTCTCCCTTATAATGTTGTCTCGACTGTTTTTTATATTTACTTTTATTTTTATTTTTGTCTTGACGACTTTGTGAGTATGGAGTGAGTCTTGTTCCAAAGAGCTTCTCCACTGAAAGAGTACTTATCCAGTACATATCTAACTAGACTAGATAAAGACTAGTCGTGCGCCTGCGTGTTACGCGAGACAATTGTTATATTATACATAAAGTTAAAAAATTTTGCGGTGTAGCATTAATTTATACATACATATATATGTAGACATATTTATATAAAAGGTTAGTGAAAAGTTTCTTAATATGTGTTACATTCCTTATTTTGCTATTTTTGTTGTTCTTCAGAACTGTAAAATACAAATTTTAATAAATATTAGTGATAATTATTAGAGAGATTGAAAATCTTAGGACAAATTACCTTGATCTTTATCTTTATTTTTCTTTCCATTTTAGTTTATCTCTTAGAATTTTTATCTTGCAATAATATTTACTTTCTCCCTTATAATTTTGTCTCGACCGTTTTTTATTTTTACTTCTATTTTTATTAATTTTTTATTTTTATTTTTGTCTTGACGACTTTGTGAGTATGGAGGAGTCTTGTTCCAAAGAGCTTCTCCACTGAGAGAGTACTTATCCAGTTCATATCTAACTAGACTACATAAAGACTAGTCGTGCGCCTACGTGTTACGCGAGACAATTGTTATATTATAATTTTTAAAGTGTAGTATTAATTTATACATACATATATATATATATATATGTAGACATGTTTATATAAAATTTTTGTGAAATGTTTCTTAATATGTGTTGCATTCCTTGTTTTTCTATTTTTGTTGTTATTCAGAACTGCAAAATACAAAATTTTAAAAAAATTAGTGTTAATTATTAGGGAGATTGAAAATCTTATGACAAATTACCTTGATCTTGATCTTTATTTTTGTTTTCATTTTAGTTTATCTCTTGTGATTTTTATCTTTGCAATAATACTTACTTTCTCCCTTATAATTTTGTCTCGACCGTTTTTTTTATTTCTATTTTTATTAGTTTTTTTATTTTTATTTTTATCTTGACGACTTTGTGAGTATGGAGCGAGTCTTGTTCCAAAAAGTTTCTCCATTGAGAGAGTACTTATACAGTTCATATCTAACAATACTAGATAAAGACTAGTCATGCGCATGCACGTTACGCGAGACAATTGTTATATTATACATAAAGTTAAAAATTTTTGCGGTGTAGTATTAATTTATACATACATATATATGTAGACATATTTATATGAAATTTTAGTGAAAAGTTTCTTAATATGTGTTACATTCCTTGTTTTCCTATTTTTGTTGTTCTTCATAACTGCAAAATACAATTTTATTAAAAAAATTAGTGTTAATTATTAGGGAGTTTGAAAATCTTAGGACAAATTACCTTGATCTTTATCTTTATTTGTGTTTCCATTTTAGTTTATCTCTTGGGATTTTTATTTTGCAATAATACTTACTTTCTCCTTTATAATTTTGTCTTGACCGTTTTTTTTTATTTCTATTTTTATTAATTTTTTTATTTTTATTTTTATCTTGACGGCTTTGTGAGTATGGAGCGAGTCTTGTTCCAAAGAGCTTCTTCATTGAGAGAATACTTATCCAGTTCATATCTAACTAGACTAGATAAAGACTAGTCATACACATGCACGTTACGCGAGACAATTATTATATTATACATAAAGTTAAAAATTTTTGCAGTGTAGTATTAATTTATACATACATATATATGTAGGCATATTTATATAAAATTTTAGTGAAAAGTTTCTTAATATGTGTTACATTCTTGTTTTCCTATTTTTGTTGTTCTTTAGAACTGCAAAATACAAATTTTAAAAAAATTTAGAGTTAATTATTAGGGAGATTGAAAATCTTAGTACAAATTACCTGATCTTTATCTTTATATTTGTTTCCATTTTAGTTTATCTTAGAATTCCCCATCTCCACCATTGTCAAACTACCCAAAACCAAACCCTAAGCCTTCTGATTTTCCCTCTCTCTTCTTTCTCTCAAACCCACTTCTCTTTCTACCATATGTTGTGCTGTCAACCTTCTGGGCAATCGCAACGACACCGGGGCCGGGAAATCGCAAGAATCTCCGTCAGTCGAGATTTGATCACCCTGGTGAAGGCGAAAGTCCATCGAACTTCTGATCAATCACGAATCATGATTTCCCAATCCCAAACCTCGTGACATGTGCGTCGAGATCTGATTTCATCCCGTCGGGAAATTGTAGTCCCGCCAACGAGCACGAACCACATTCCGACATAGGCCGTCGCGAACGAGTCCGACCGACTTCTGTTCAAGATCATCGTTGGAGACGTTGTGGCCGGCATCCGCAAGGGGCTTCGGGAGGGTTGTCTCCACGGGGTCAGGGTAGAACTTACCTTCGGAGGGTGGGGTTTGAGGAAGCTGTGGTGGCGCGTTAGATAGAGAAAGGGAGGTTGGGGAGTGAGAAGATAATAAGGGTGTTGAGGTTTAGGGGCAGTCTTGTCTTTTCATCATCGCGTGATGGTCACGTGTAAAATTATGTCAGAAATTTAACAAAAATAGACAAAAATGACTTAAATTACTAACGTTTTAAGAGCTCAGGGTTTGTTTTGCCAAAACAAAAAAAAAATTAAGAACCAAAATATCACCTACTAAAAAGATTAGAAACCATCCGTGTGAATTACCTTAAATTTTACACAATCACGTTGGGAATATTGGTGTCCTAATCATTGAATATATTGTAATTTTATTTTCTTTTACAATAAAGTTCACTCAATGCATTCATGATGTGAATGTATAACTGGTTATTGGCATTTACGAGATGATTTTGTTGTTTCTTACAAAGAATCCAAGACTATAGAAGCAAAGTTTGAGTAGATTGACGAAAGTGGGATTAAAGATAACTAGGAGGCCTAGTAAACAGATTAAAATTGGTAAGAATACGTACAATGCACCCCAAAGTAATGCGGTACTTTGGATTTTCAAGCTTAAAATTTTTTTTTTTTTTAAATTTTTTCCTTGGTCATAGAATTAGGTATTTCCAACACCAACAGAATCTTTTTCGTGTACAGGAGGACAGTGTTGATTGAATCTAAGTTCTCTTTGTTGGGGCGAAATAATTAGCAATGCTGGAACCTCGTCTAACTATGTCTGGTCGCTTGCGAGGCCGGAGCCAGGCCCGAAATTCTTCCTGAATTTCTGGAGGCAACTCTTCGATGACGGAGGGGTCAATCTCATCAACCTTGTAACTACATGCTGCTATTGATTCTCTTCCTTCTTCAACATGCCTCGCATTCTCACGCGCACTCGCTTCCAAATGCGTTAAAATGTTTCAATTCGAAATTGTTATTGTTCATTGCAAAAGCTTATACTTATATCTTAACATGGAGGCATATATATATATATAGAGAGAGAGAGAGAGAGAGAGAGATGGGATGGGACATTGAAATTACCAGTGGGTGATAATGCTTCAACATCTTGTAGATTGTCGCCATGTTCTTCCTTGATTAAAGAGAGAGAGGAAGGTGGGTCGGTCTTTTTGAAGAATCTCAAGATTGAATGTGTTCCCTGCCATAAAGATATTATCATGACACGGGCTATAACACTTTTCCAAAATCCTAAAACGTCCACTATAAAAGGTTAGAATAGAGTAAATGACCAAGGATTATTACAGAAGAGGTCAGGGTAAAGCATCATCAAACCTTGTCTTTTGATGTCTTTCTTTTAGCATCTGTTCTATTTGAACTGGACACTGCAAATTGTTGTGGAGGGAAAACTCTTTGTTGCTGGCTTTGATTTCTTATCCCCGAACAGCATTCAGTTCCTGGATGATAACTGCGGTTTGTTATGACGGTGGGATGAAAAGCGCTTGTAGCCTAGTGGCAAATGTAGATATACCTGAGTTCCGCAAGGAAGCTTCTTGAAAGTCATCCTGTCCCTTACTTGGCAACAAGCAACTTGGATTCTGCAGGGCAGAGCAAAATGAGATCTGAAACACATGCAGGTTGAAAATTACTAGATTATGCAAGGAAATCATAACCTGGTCTTTCTGCAAATCCTGTTTGTGCTCTTGTTGATCTAAGCAAGGCATCACGCATTTGGTATTTGAATCTTCACCAGGGAACTTCATTTCTTGCTCGGTTAAATTCATTTCTGAACAGCTTTCACTAACTACAAAAAATACATCACTTTTAGAGCAATAAAAGAAGTATTGAAAGTTCTGAAAATGCTTGAAGTGGCAAAGTGGAGTGCAGACATTGGCCGTGGAAGAATCTTGAAGAGTAGAGATGAATCTGGTAAACCTGAAGGTTCCTGTATATCATCATCTTGCGATTGCTTTGACAATGAGGCTGACGGATTTTGGCCATGAAAGTATTTCATGATTGAAGACGTTCCCTATCATATGTAAAGTAGCATGGTAAGACTAGACAGAGAAATAAATTAATAGTCTAGGACAAGTGACATTTTACATGAACTCCCCACTTTATTTATTTATTTTTATTTATTTGGGCATTGTAGAAATCTTTGGAATCCATTTAATGGGCTTGAGCTTGAAACTAGAGTCCTTAATATTCTTCAGGAAGCAGGAAACTCATGACTAGTCAACCAAGTAAGCACTCTGAAAAAATTGAAACCCAGACCATATGGAACCAAACCAAATAAGTTGCGATAATAATTTATTTTACGTAAGCTAGTTAGTTACGATAATAATTTATTTTAATCTAGTCACCCCTTATTCGTAGTAAAGTAGGTGTAGCACCAATAGAAGATAAAGTGCACGAAAGCTGCTTGAGGTGGTATGGACATGCCCAACGTAGACTGCTAGAAGCACCAGTTCGTGCTTGGGAGGACATTCTTATACCTAATACTAGGAAAGGGAGGGGTAGACCAAGAATTACGTGGACCGAAGTAGTTAGGAATGACATTCTAGATCTAGGCCTTCAGGAAAGTCTAATTTCGAACAGAGCTGCGTGGAAAAGTGATCCATATAGCCGACCCCAATTAAGTTGGGATTAAGGCTTGTTGTTGTTGTTGTTGTGTGTTGTAGTCACCCCTTAATAAGTTGATTTATACAAACTTTGTGGCCTTTGAATGATTATGGTCAAGTTCCAATACGGGGGAAAAAAAAGGACCAAGAAGATCCAGAAGAGTGGGGAAAGTACAAAAAGTATGGCATCACAAGACTACCCCATGACAAAAGTAGTTAGACTTACAGATGGTATTTCGACAATTTTACTTGCGGAAACAGACAGGCCAGTTATTCTCCATCCACTGTTTTGACTTCCCTGTGGTTTAAATTCCCGTAATCCAGCTTGAAATAGGTTAAAAGCATCTTCTTGCATCTTGGCAGTTCCATACCTTAGGTGACAAGACTTTGAAGGGAAGTTCTTTTGTGAATCTGTGTCACCGGACTGATTCCAAAGAATAACTCAAAACCAGAAAATAACAACAAGCGTAGCAATATCAAGTATAACAACTACAAAATGGGAGATCATCACAGAAAAGTGTTTCAGAACACCAATTATTAGATACAAATTATAAAGTACGTACCTTGTATGCACTAGCATGCAGTGTCAATGTGCGTGCAATCCGTTTGTTTTGGTCCAAGTCAGAGCGAATACGTTCACTCAGTTCCTCACACAGTTCATTTAGCCAATGCTGAACCTGCCGAAATGTATCAGCTGAACTCTATTAAAGTTAAAAATTTTTGCAGGATCAAGAGCATTTAGAAAATACTATTACTAATACAGTGAAAAATGAGTTAGTAAGAGAGTGCTTCAAAAGCTCTACTACTTCAAAGTATAATTTGTAATAAAGAACAAAAATGTTGAAAGAGAAGCAGAGGTCCTCTTGCAAAAACGAAAACAGATGAGAATGAACTGAAATTTTTTGTAACAATTCTTGAGACTGAAAGAGCCCCTAAGAAAATTGAGGCAATTGGTGGGCCCACTCACAGTATCTAGAATTATGCCATGTTAAAAGGATATGACTGTAAAACTAGAGATTTGCTCTAAGGCTATGAAATAATGATTACTAACTGAAGCAATTGTCTTTAAAGCTCGAGGTCCAGGAAATGTCTTCCCTGAGCCATGACTCTTGGGAAGAAGGCGTCCCTGAACTTCTTCTCCGCTGATTCCTCTTGCAATGTTCCATAACCAAGTACTGCATTCAGACCAAATGACCAGACTTTTTAAGTAACGAGGAAACTCTGAGCAAAAATAAAAATAAAAATAAAAAAAAATCAAAACAAAAAACACAAGACTGAGTCCAGAACTAGTTCCCAACTTTGCACACTGTATAGGGAAAATCTAGAACCTCAAAACATCCAGAGAAAAACATTTGTTCAACGATAGATTCATTTACCCAGTGTTGGAGCCATAACGTTCTTGCAGCTTTTCCTCTGAAAACTGTAGTAAATCTCCAACAGTGCTCACGCCCAGGTCACTTTGTAAGGAGCTCCCCAGCTTACCTCCAAGTTGTTTCCTGCAGACAACAATTTCTTCAACAATATATGTGTTGACCGAACTTCTATTCCTACTAGAGTCAGTGAAATGAATTGGTCATCAGTAACCTAGCATCATATTCTTCAAAAACTGTTTTATTTCAAGCAAGATTATTAATTAAAATTAAAAAGAAGAAGAAGAGCAGATCCGAGAAAAGAAGCGAAATTTCTCTTTGAATGACAGTTTACATCTTCTTTATTGGCAAGGAATCGAGCAATCCTTTCACAGATGAGAAGGGCACGACAGTTTGTTGAGCGGGTTTGTTCATAGCACTTGCTAGCTTGGCCAAGATCTGGATACAAAAACATGTATAAGCAAGCAAATAGAAAAAGTTCAAGTAAACGAGAAAAAGGTTTATACCTTATTGTGAGCAATGCCTGCAGAACATGTAAACTCTGTCTCCTTCAAAACTTGCATCCTAAGTTCCGCAACGATGAGGCTTCCACAAGCTAAAAGCTTATCGCGACGATCAGCATCCTTCTTACAAAGCCACTCTCTTACATTTTCCTTGGCATCAATTCCTTTCTGAAGTCAACACCAATTTTGGTATAAGGGAATACTACTTGGAGAAGACAAGCAAGTAGCTCACAATTAAGCAGCACAGTCAACATACAAAAATTCTACTCCTCGAATTTCCTTGTCCTGTACTGTATCCCTTTGTTCCAACCCATTAGTTACAAATTTTACTCTCTACCAACATATACAAGCTCTACGCAATTTTGAGGAAGGGGCCAAAAGAAAAAAAAGAAAAAAGTAAGTCACCATGGCAACAACATTATAGGTAAAAAGATGACTTGTTGATCAATCAGTAAGTTTATAATAACAAATATAGAAAAGAAAAACATTGTGTCAACCTCATCATTAAGCCCCAAAACATGGGACTTGAGAGTTTCCTCGTCAACTAGCTGTAAATTCTCCGGAGGAGCTTCAGCCAACATTTTTTCGGCTGCATCGGTAAGATCAAGGTAGACTTCATCAATGGAAGCTCTCTCGCAGCGAACCTTCCTTGCGAGAATAGAAACCACCTGAACATCATGACCATTACATCTACCATTGAGTCAGTCACACGTTGTACAAAAAAATAACATGCTCAAAGTCACTAACAAATAAAAATGCCAAAATCAAATCCCCCAACACCTCTGAGCCCGCATTCCGGTATGTATTGAGGTCGGCTTTACCGCGCGCGACGGGGACCTGAACCAGTTGAATTTGGGGGCAAACTTGTTTTGCTTCCTCTCCTCGCATTGAACTGTAACACCCATTTACCCACATTGACACCATTTCATTTCATTAATCGGGAGTCTAAGAAAGAAACTTCTCTTAAGTTGGGACTTGGGAGGGAGTTATTTAATAATAAAAACTTTAAAATTTTGCAAGAAGAGAGAAGAAAAATGAAGAAAAATTTGGG
>NW_010361200.1:49319-59489 GCF_000414095.1 Morus notabilis | reverse complement strand
GGAATTGTACCGCTTAACGCCGTAATTACGGGCCTCATAGCTAACAGCAATCAATCCGCCGCCTTTCCATTCGTTGTACTGCACTACGGCCGTCGGTAAGCCCCTTAGATTAGGCTGTTTCCGCTGCTCCACTGCCCACACAAAATATAACATAATAATAATAATAATTATAGGAGGATGGATTTTGCATCAACATTAACCTTTATGAATTAAGATAGAGAAAAACCGCTTCTTTTGGTTCCTATTTTAGGAAAGCCGAAACCAAAAACACCATCATTTGTGATTTCTAAACATCAACAACAAAAACAAAACAAGGCAAAGGCAAGAAGAAGTTTTATTCATAAAACGAAAAAAAAAGAAGAAAAGAAAAGAAAAGAAAAGAAAAACCTTGAACATAAAAGCAATCCATGTCGACGTGAGCGATGACTCTAGCATCAGAGGATTCGGGTTTCGCCACTGGCATTTCTTTAATCAATCAATTATAAACAATAATCTCTTTTCCCTCCAAATTTCTCTCCTTTCCTCGCAGCATGAGAGCAGTTCAAGTTCAAGTTAAATTGGTCTTTCTATATATATAATTTCTTCTAAACCAAAGCGCCATTTATGATTTTTTCCTTTTTAAAGGGCCAAAAAAAAGTGCGTGTGAAAATATATTTTCATCCAAGCCCCCTAAACTTTGGGATCTTTCCGAATTTGCCCCATCAACTTTAAAAGTTCTTACTATACTACCATAAACTTTAAATTTCTCTTACTTTTGCCCCCTTTCATTTTCCGTCAAAACCAAACAAAAAAATAGCATGTGTGCTCACGTGCGGGGTTATACAAGAATAACATCGTAATTGAATTTTGGGTTATTTACACCCAAATTCTTTGAATTTTAGAGTCAACTCTATTTTACTCTTAAATTTTGAGAATCGCGTGAATATATACAATGACATTTTTTGAAAAATATAGTCTAAAATTACATTTTAGACAATGGTTTGTTATTAACTGTCATCTAATTTGAGGCAAAAAATCAAAAAACAGTTTTTTTTTTTTTCCATTGCCACATTTTTAATGCCATTATAGACGATGGTTTCTCAATAAGCCATCGTCAGAGAGTAGTTGCCAAGTCTAGGTTTTGTTGTAGTGTCATGGCAGATAATGAATATCATGTTCGCGGCTATGGAGTGTCTCGAGGCTATACTTGGCAAATCCTAAAGCCGTGTAGATCGTGGATTGTATATAGGATCAGAAATGACGCTTCCACTCATGTACTTAGTATTTTTTTTCCATGTGAGGCCATATGGAGAAGTTTTCATTCTGTATCAGCTACAACTTTTGATTAGAGATTGTGTTAAGTATAATTTTTATTTACATAGAGTCATTTCTTAGGGTTCATCAATAATTAATTTTCACCTCTTCTTTATGGATATAGACATATTATCGAACTACGTTAAATTTTTGTGATCTTTTTTTATTTATTTTCTTCTCTATGTTTTAAGAGTACTTGAGTATCATCTTTTGATGTCTTTTTTTTTTTTTTTTTGCTATGACCCTTCTTTTCCTTTTTCCCTGATGTTGACAGCGACTAAATCATCAGAGGAGACTCAGGTTTGCCTTTGAAATAGTAAATTTATTTCACAGCTCAAGTTAAAAACTTAAATTGTTTACGTAAGAGAAAATCCTTCATTTTTCTAGGACATTAAATTGTCAATTTTGAAATTCAAGAGCTAGATTGCCAATTGCCAATTTCAATCTTTGTCAGAAGTTAGATCCTTTGATTCATAAGAACTACCTGTTATAAGGGACTTGCAAAATGAATCTCTTTATTGTTAAGACTCTACCCTTAAATTGAATCAAAAGCGGCTTAATCAGCCTAACTTTTGAGTGTACCAAATGAGGTATTTTAAAAGGGAAAGAAGGTCATTGCTTTCTTAGCAAAAGGAGGAAAAGAGACTAACTCAAGAATTCTCTCTCTATGTTTTTTTTTTTTTTTTGTTCTCCAATTAAAAACACTAATCTACAAACTAGTTATTGATCATACAACTAACAAATAATAGTAAAGTGTCGAGCTACGACAAGTTCCACTAATATAAAAAATAGATTAGACGACGGTTAGTAACTGTCGTTAAAACATATGACGATGGTTTTAAAACCATTGTCTTATCTAGAGTCGTTAAATGTCTAAAACCTTAGACAATATTTTTTAACCATCGTCTAATATGCACGTGAAAGTGTAGAAAAATCACTTTAAACGACGGTTTTTAATAAAACTATAATTCATGTCTCTCTCTTCTTATAATTCATGTCTCTCTCTTCTTTTTAGTCTGTTTGTCAGTTAATTAGTAGTACTAGTACTTGTTTAGAGAACTAAATTAATCATTTCCAAGGCGGATTACATCCACTTTGATTTCTCTGCATGTTCTGCTCCCTTTGTCAACCACAAGTTCAAACACGCACAGGTCATTGGCTTTGATGTTGTTTAATTAGCTTCCGAAACTCAGACCAACCTGTAGTTATCACAGAACGACCGTCGCTCTTCGACGTGATCACCACAGGCCAAGGCTTGTCATTCCGATAACGAAGCACCATGTTTGCTTCCAATCTGAGTCCAGTCAGCACTGAGCTAGGAAAATACTGCATCAATTAATAATCATGAATATTAGTAATTAATTAATTGTCGCATGATATACAATATGCATACATGGCATCAAACCGAGCTCATACATACATATATATATATATATACAGGTGTCTCTGTCTGCGTGTTTGTGTGTGTGTGTGTGTGTGTGTGTGTGTATGTAATCTTGCCACTGCATACTTGTTGTTTGTGTGTGTGTGTATGTAAACTTGAATAAAGTGGTACATTTCGCTTCTTTTTATGATAAAATTATATATGCATGTAAACTTGCAAATTAGAACACACGCCTACATTAGTACTTGTGTTGGCACAGAAACACGTCTCACTTTGTTGTCCTCTGGCATGTTGTTTATAACTCAAAGTTCAAGTTTGTTTCATACGAAAATGCGATGTTCTTGTTTTTCCAATATAGACCCTCATTTTTATGGTGCTTGAGAAGCTTGTATCATCTGTTTCTTATGTGTTTGTCAAATGGACAATGGCGCTTGGAGGGCAGTTTTGCATACACAGTGTATCAACCGTGCTGCTTCTTTTATCTTACTTAGAATTGAAATAAATAAGAATAATAATAATAATAAATAAGAAGAGGAAATACAAACTACAATAGAAGATAGTCTTCTACTTGTCATTGATGTCGTTCAGTGCGTCGCTAAGCATTCCAACTTGTATAACTTTTGGTATTCTTCGCTACGACCGCTGAACAACTTACCCAGAGCCAGAGGAACAAATGTTTTTAGACTTGGAATCTCAATCCAAACCTTCGGACAGGTAACCCACGATATTCGTCAGTAGGTCAACTCATTCTCCCACTGGCGGCTGTCAAAGATTCAACGAGGAGGGCTTTCATGACACAAATGTACCTTAGTCCGAATTTTCTTCCACACGAGACATTGTAAAAATATTTTAATCAATTTTCACGACAAAATATTGAATCATTTTCCATCAAGAACCTTAATAGAAAAGAATACCAAGAAGACAATGAAATAACTAAAGCAGACACGAAAAAGCACAAGCTTGGTTTAAAACTTGGTAGCTATTATAAATTAAACAACTGCACTGGCCAACTTCGTTTTCGACCATCGGGGCCAACACCAGAAGTTTCCATAGAAATGTCAATGCTGCGATGTTGAGACGCACGGACAATGCTAATGCGCAGACTGATATTAGTAGCGGGACAGCCATCAGTACCGATTGCTGCCGATCTGTGAACATCTGATTTTCCTGCAGCAATGGCAATTGGTTCCCGGAATGTTAAGATTGTTTGAGACCAATGTGTCTTTGGGGTGTGAGGAGAAGTGGATAAAACTGCCGGCATTTCTTTGCAAAACCTGCCAGTAAAACCAGTCTCAAACCACAAGACAACCCCATAACACCAGCTTGTCTTGGATTCCAAATCTAACAAGCTGCTTTCTGCATTGCTCAAGCTAGGTTCTAACACAATGCTTGCAGTAAAATCTACTTCTTCTGGTCTCATCGTCACCAAGTCAAACGTCTGAAAGGAGAACCGCGAAAAAAAAAAAAAAAAAAGACAGCTTCTCAACAAAATTGTGTATAAGAATTGCAAAAATGGATTTCATCTGGAACTAGTTCTGAATTTAACTCATGGTAAATACAACCTTTTGGTAGATTAAAATAAAAAGTCAATGTAAAATAAATACTTCTTATAAAGCAGATATCTTGCTAAGTACAAACGCTAAATTAAGAAAGTTTCTCAGCGTACCACCCATATTGTATCCACAAACCTAAATGGTGATAAATGGTATGTATATTCCAAACTGTAACTAGGGAGCAGCACTGACCTTCAAAACAGCAGCATTCGTTACTAAATCATGACCTTCTACGGTATCGACTATAGGAATTCGAGCTGCATCTCCAACAAGTTCCTTGCCAATGCAGGACATGTTGAAACCATACACATTTTCCCAAAACGGAAGACTCGTGCCACCTTTTCCAAATCCAGCAGCAAACTAAACGAAAAAATTCATAAAATAAGCTCCGCTACACGGGACAAATTTGATCAAGCGAGAGAAAAACTGTAGAAACTGCCACTTGAGGCTAGCTCAAGTGGTTGGGTGTGTGTGTGTCCAGCAGGGGTTCGAACCTTGATAGTTTCATTTCTTGAGTAAAGTAAGAGCCATATACTCCCTATCATATTTTTTTAAGAGAGAGAGAGAACTGTAGAAACTCACAATAGTTGCCGTGTCAGGAAGCATCGCACCTCCAGGTCTCAACCACCGATCCCGTGCGAAGAGCACAGAACTAAGCATTGACTCGTATAGTAGGCAATATCCCATCCATTCACTTAATAATACATCAACAGTATGAGGTTCAATACGTATTTTTTTATCAACCTCCTCAACCATACATTGAACAACTTCTACCAATCCAATGCATTTGCTAGTGCCATCGCTTGAACTTTTACCCCGCAAAAGGCCATTTTCTCTTGCTATCTGCAATTAACAAATTATTTCTTAATAACATAAAAAA
The DNA here is from genome assembly GCF_000414095.1 of Morus notabilis. Classification (NCBI taxonomy): domain Eukaryota; kingdom Viridiplantae; phylum Streptophyta; class Magnoliopsida; order Rosales; family Moraceae; genus Morus; species Morus notabilis. The sequence continues at coordinate 54,379 of NW_010361200.1, read as the reverse complement.
GCTGCTTTTATTGATATTGAAGTCAATACAAAGGAAAGGGGACAAGAGGTCCTCAAGAAAGTGCGAAATCTCCAAATCAAAACAATCAATTTAAGTTGAGAATCGTATTCTTTGTTGAAGAAGAAGACAGACAATTCAGTTGATGATCTGACTAACTCTTACAGCACAGTAGTGGAAGGTTTGAGAGTTCCACTTTGTCTCCCTATCCTGGATTTTCCAAGAGTTTACACCAGAGACCTCAACTGACTGACTTCTAAAAAACCACCAATTAATACCCCCTACTATAACACTAACATCACATGCCTTACCATCTACACATTACCACTAACCACTCATAACGAGACTAAACGTAAGTACATAACAGAACCAACAAACCATAAAGCTCACAGCCACTGACTCACAGGCACACTTAAGACCCTGCCTTCCTTTTTTTTTTTTATTTCTTGCATAATAAAAATAACCGGAGGCTTATCAGAAAGCAAAACAAGAATGAAAAACAGAACTGAAAACAAAACAAAACTAAGAAAATTAAAGATCAAAAGCCATCAAGAAACCCAACAAAACCATGACAACTAATCATTCCAATTACATCTGCAACAGGGAAAATAACCTTTTAAAACAAGAAGTAAAATTATAATGGTGCTGAAACGTCTTACCTCGGTAGCTACTGCAGCCATCTTCTCACTTGCTTCAACTGCAATTACCCTTGATGCACCAGCTTGGGCAGCAAAGAGACTACAAGCAGAAAAAGGACAGAACAAATCGATTATCATAAGTTGGATATCAATGGAACAATGATGACTCACCAATGCAACCGAGTAGTGGATGATTAAGAGACGTTAATATAGAACTAGTAGCAATATTGTCAACATCACCAACTTGAAAAATCCAGCAAGCTGAACTGGTATTTAGAAATTAAGCATTGACGTTCCAATATTATATGGAAGCATGGAAAAATGTTAATTGAACATTGTTTCTTCTAAAACATATTTTGGTTGGACATTGGGGAAAGAAGAAGCATCTTTACATGTATTTCATTCTAAAAATTAAAAAGAAAAGGTAGGCTGTTACAACCCTGAAAGCTCTAAGGGGTGGTGATTTGATAATGTCCTTTGATGTTTACCTAACAGGGATAACAAAGGGACAGGAAGCATCACAAGAAAAGGAGATTCAATAGTCAAGGATAGAGGTAGATAGTTTTCCGGTTCAAAATGATCTAATTCCGTTCTTCCTTTTCTTTTCTCTTCTTTTTTCTTTCTAGATAAGAGGTCAATTTTTTAACTTCCAAAAGAAAAAAATTGTTCTTTGAGGACCTTTTTGCACAGGTTACCAAATTCAAGGTGTACCCCAAAAGGAAAGTTCAAATGCAAGAAACATGTAACTCATGACAAAACAACCAAGTTCCCTCAGCAATACAGCATAACTTAGGAGGCATTCATAGAATCATACCTAAAGTAAGTAAAATGGGAAAAAAAAAAAAGGGAAAAAAAAAAAAAAAAAAAAAAAAAAAAAAAAAAAAGAAAGAATGAAAGAAAGAACCAGTGCATTGTGACCCAAAAAAAAAAAAAAAAAAAAAAAAAGAGAAAAGAAAAAGAAAAAGAAAAAAAAAGAAAGAAAGAAAAAGACAGAGACGAAGACAAAGACTGCATAACAGTCTTTATGAAAACGTATCCTATAACATGGATAAGAACCTTGATCTTGTATAAACGACGCATAACTTCCATCCCACAAAAAGCATCCCATCACATGGTATCGTTTTATATAAATGAGAAAATTTCAAGTTTAACAATTGTTTTTTCCAACTCTATTATTTATGTCATTGTAAATAATTAGATGCCATTGTGGCCTTTTATTTTGTTCTTATTAATTGAATGACACTTGTTTATTTTTTAGTAGAATCGCATAAATAATATCTTTTACCATCTTGAGTGGTATTTTTTTCCCTTTATAAATTATCTTTGTTTCATTGATAAATTCCATTTACAAATTATCTTTTTCCATGAACGTTATTGCAATAAAATTTCATGTCAACTTGTGTACAGTGCAAAGAAATAAAGGAAAACTATCCCATCTTAAAGACTTGAATAATAATAATAAACTTGTGAAATTCACTTCAAGCAAGTTAGCAACTGAAAGAGAGAGGGAGGGGAGGGTTGGTCACCTGAGTATGCCAGTTCCACAACCCACATCCATCACAACTGCACCACTTATGAGAGACGGATTGTCCAAAATAGCTTGCCTGTATGCGTCCATTCTTACCTGCATGCGTAACCACAAAGAGACTTAGGTCTTGTTAGTAAAGTTTTCAAAACGGTCCTGCTCATTCTCCAAGGCAATTGTTTTGGAAAGGGTCAAGGCCAAAACAGGGAAACGAAAATCGTGTTTACACCAAAGTTGAAAACGGCTAGAAGTTGTTTTCCTTTTACTGATTATATATTCTAGGGCTTACATATTCAACGCATATCTTCAAAAACATACCAACGTCAAACCAATGTTTCTAGAAACACAACCAAATACAATTTCAAAAAGCATCCCAATGTCATTACCAAAAATATTCTTATTTCTATGTTCCTATCCAAAACAAAACCATTTTGAAACACTCTCAAAACAGGCCGTTAGAGACAACGTGGACTATTCACCTCAAACATCAAAAAACATACCTTATCACTAAGCATCTCTTTATGGATGCCAAATGAACTATATGACCCAAAGTAATCTTCATTTGCATTCTTCACGTCCTTTGCTACATGCCTCCGAAAATAAGCCCTTGACTTTTTGTCGCCTGGACAATCAATGCCACTCTCCGCAGAAGAACTTATCATTTCGTAATGATTATCCGAAGCAGAAGCAACATTTTCCGTTTCGCTGTAAATCTCATGATCAATGCGAATCTCTTCACAATTCCTCACAATAGTTGTAAGCTCATTGTCGTTATCATCATCATCGTCTTTCTCAGCAATATCTTCATCATCATCTTCAGTGAAACTGTACAAGAGCGGATCATCCTGTAAAAAAGGTTTTAGATACGCTTCGATGTTCCAACGAGGTTTGATTTCTTCAAGACTTAGCGGTTCATGCAAATGAGACTGAAGATCTAGGTTGGACTGACAGGTCAGCCCACAACTCCAACATCTGTTTTCTGCGACCTGGTAATGAATTAAACAAAACAAAATAAATGGAATTTTATACGATTCCTTTTTTTTTTTTTGGGCAATTTAAACGTTCTAAAGGTCCACAAGTAAATATATTACTTCATATTGCGATTCTAACACTCAAATTTGCAAATGTAATATAAGAACCCATTATTTGATAATTGAGATGTTATTCGTCCTACATACTACTAAGTCTTAATAAGAAATTCTCCTGTTTCGTTTCGTTTCTAAGCATTTTTGTTCTATTCAATATTTCAATTAAATACTTGCTAAGAACTTCCCATCATAGGATTCTTGAAAAAAAGAATAATAATAATAACAACAACAATAACAAAAAGCAAGAAGATAAATTTCGACCAGAGAGCGGATGTAATTGAAGAGGTTGAAGGAGGAGTAGAAATCCAAAGAGAGGGATCGTCTGATGGTCGGAAAATCAAAATGGTGAATGGAAATGCAGTGATCGAACAGAGAACGGCTGTGATCGAATGCGTAATCACAGAACAAGCACTTTATTATAGAAGACGAATCATTTCCTCCTTCTTCTTCTTCATTCCAGTCATCCCACTCTTCTTCATCTTCTTCTTCTTCTTCGTCGGTTTCTTGTTCTACTAGTTCTTCGTCTTCCGGTCGGACAGTTTCTTCGTACTTCACACTACTTTTGTTGTCGGCCATGATTCCTCTCTCTCTCTCTCTGAACGACAATGGAGAAGAAAGCTTAAACCCTAAACCCCCAAAACCACAAGCTCTTTACTTTTCTGTCCTCCTGTCTCATACCGGCACGCGCCCACGGCCCCACGCTGACGCTCTTTCTTTTAAATTTTTTCTACTTGTGTCCCATGAAGTTCTCGTGGTTTCAAAGTTTAGTCCCTGAATTTATTGTTTTGACATTTTAATCCCTAAATTACCTATCATATCATCTATTATTTTAATCAATGAAGGCAATGGCGGCCTACTAAAATTTTATATTCTTATATAAGCCCACTAAGTTTATTTTTTTTATTTTATTTTCTATATGTCTTCTACCAACAATTTTACTCATTTAGTCATTTATATGTATGTGAGCTCTTTTTTTTTTTTTTTTCCGTTATACCTTGCATTTCGAGATTAAAAAACATTTACTTTATATCTTGAAATGTATCTCATTTATAACTTCACATTTCAAATCATGTTAAATACTTACCCATTTTCAGTCAAAATTTATTTTGGCTGTGAAAAGTACTATATATCCTCATATTTTACATTTTTTTTTCTTTTTCTTTCTCTTTTATTAAGAGTGTTTAAGTCGATTTTTGGTCAAAATTGACTAATGATTGATGATTCGATAAAAGATAAGAATTGAGCATAAGTTTGAAATCTAAAGTTATAGATAAGATAAACTCTAAAACATCAGATGTGATTTTTTATAACCTCAAAAAAAAAAAAAAATCTATGATAGGGTATTTTTATTGATCTAATCAAAATCATATTAAAGTATTGATCTAATCAAAATCATATTAAAGTAAAATATATGCAAAATAAATTTTTTTTTAATACAAACACAACATTTCAAGACAAAGTCCTATTGGTAGGTTTTTTTTTTTTTTTTTTCATATTGCAAAATTCTCTATATGCATTTTGGCAATTCTTTAAAAGTACGGTACTACAAATTTTTTGTATATTCATATTATTTTAAAAAAAAAAATTAGTATACCATTATACCCCCATGAGATCAAAGACTAGCTCTCCCACTAAATGAAGGCACTTAATTAAGACAAATTTTCTTTTGACTTAAAAACTAACTAGTTGGACTCCACATGCTATGCATGTGGGGAGTAATCCTTGTGTTAAGCTTGAAATACCGTGTTATTATTAATGCATATAAAAATTAAATATGAAATTCAAAAAAAGGAAAAAAAAAAAATAGGGCAA
>NW_010361200.1:47755-49302 GCF_000414095.1 Morus notabilis | reverse complement strand
TTTTAAGGATTATAAAGGAACAATATATAAATTTGAAATAATATATATATATATATATATATAAAGGAATAGTTAAAAAGGTTAGGCAAGAAAGTTAAAAAAAAATTCAAACAGGAATGTATTACTATTTGAAATAATTATTTTAGGGGGTAAAAAAATATTTTAAGCCATAAATTTGTTAAATGTATATTTTTTTTGAAGGATTGAAATGAAAGGTTAGAAAAGAAAGTAAAAAATAAAATTAAAAAAAAAAGACAAAAAGAGAAAATAGAGGAACCAAAACTTTGAATAGTGTTTTTGTCTCTTGAGCAATAGTAAAATCATTAATCACATTTCTTACATAGTTATAAATACAATAAAGATAATAACTGTGGCTATAGATTTAGTTTTAACGGTGAATTCACACATGTACTTCTAATATTAAGATCTAACAAAAGAGTAAAAGATACACTTTTGTTAGCTAGCTTCAGACAAAAGAGTAATGTTGATTTTATATCAACGTTCGACCAAGGCACATTGTTTTAATCTTCTTAGAATAACCTTTGGTTTTAATACGAAGGTACAATATTACTACTTTCTAGTTTCTTCTGTATACTATTTTGTTGATGACATTATCATTGCATGGCGATGACGAGAATATGGTCCAAAGATTCGTACAACTAGTGCCTCAAAGATTTTCTATTAAGGATCTTGGACCAATCAATTATTTCCTCAGTCTGAAAGTTCAAACCCTAGGTACATTCTGGATTTACTTTCTCGCACCAAGATGACAAACTTCAAACCCTACCTAATGCACCCCCAACAGTTCCCCTGCACCACCTTGGCACCTTCTCCACTCCCGACGATTGCCACCCCTCTGCCCATGCGCCCTTTCTTCTCTCACTTGACGATTGTCTGTGCACTTATGTTGTAACGATTTGACTTCTCAAATTGTTATTTGACATGCTTAAACTTGATTTCTTAATTCTAAAACATTTTCTTATGTGCTAAAAATTCAGAGAATAGTTTTTGTTTGCTAATATTACTCAAACTTTAAAATTATAAATTCAATATAAAATATCAGTGTCACGCCCCCCAAACGGGGTGGGTGACGTGGAGCTCGATTAGGGATTAATAAAGCAGATTCCCAGACCGGACCCCACACTTAACTGCATTAAAATATAAATGAATTACAGAATCCCGGAGCCTCTAACACACAGGGCTCCACCCCACAGGACATACAATATCGTACATACATGCTCATGTAATTAATCATTACAACAGATATCAACCACAGTCTAGTAAATCCAATATTAAATAGGTTTACATAATCTCTCAAATTCCTTACATTTGTTCAAGAGGATAAACTCAATCCTCACTTGATCCAACAGTAGCAACTCCAGCTACCCTGCACCGCTCCTCGAGTCTCCTGGGAGGGGTTTAACATTTAAAACATAAAACGTGAGCGAAAGGACCAGTAGGATATAATTTGAAATATTTAGAATAAATGAGCGCATGAATAAATAATTGAATACATAAATAAAATAAGACATTCAACCCCGACAGAA
>NW_010361200.1:42984-45520 GCF_000414095.1 Morus notabilis | reverse complement strand
CTATTCCTTGTATTTTGGAGACATGATGAAATAGGTAGCCAGGAATGTTATTATACGCGATGGAATCCATTCCTTCTTGAGAAAGAAGTAGATAAATAATTCTCTTGAGTGTTGATTCGGTACTTGGATTAGTAAGAGCGCTCTGGTTCATGAATGTGTTTTATGAATCACTATCCATTAGAGAATCAATGGTACTCAAGGATGAAGATATAATTAAAGAGGTTAACGGATTCTACCTGACTATAATTATGAATTATTTATGGGGGATTAATCTATATGTAATGACTATATCAAATGGACAATTCGCAGTTTAGAAGTAATTAATGTCTATAATTTCGAGAGTTCAATTCCAAGTTTATAGTGGAGTAACTATTGGAATTAATAGAATTAATTAATTAATTAAAGTGTTATAGGTCCATAAGTCCCCGCGTCGTCCTTGTAATTCTACCAGACACAAAGGGCAAAATGGGAATTTTAGAATTACGGAATTCTAAAATTAAATACTCAAAAAATAATTAATTGAGAATTAATTATTTTTTAAATAATGTGATTATTTAAATTGTGATTATTTAAATTTGAATTTGAACATATCTAGATTTATCCATTTAAACTTATTTGATAAGTTGTTCAATTTAGAATTCAAATTAATTTAAGTTTGACTTAAATTGGAATTTGAATTTGAGTCAAAATTGGACTACAGGATAAAGGATGATTTTTTCTCTTCCTTCCCTATCAGAATTGGCGCCACACACAGGGTTAGAAAACCCTAAGGAGGGTTAGAAAACCCTAAGGGTGGCCGGCCACATTAGGGATAATGTGAGGAAATTTTGTTGTTCCAAATTCAAAATTGAAGATAGAGATTTGATTCTATTTTGAAGTTTGACTTATACTCTTTAAATATGAGAATGATAAAAAATTGTGGACACAATTTTTTGAAACATTATTCAGCCCTAAAAACAGTGTGGCCGAATTTCTCAAGGAAAAAGAGAGCAAAAATATTTTTCTCTAAAAATTCCACATCGTGCATGCGTTGGTGTTTGTGGAAATTCGAGTGTTTAAGAAACCTGTTTTGTCTCATGTGTGCCCACACACACGTCTACGTGGAATCAAGGAATTGACGTGGAAGACTTTGATATTCTAAACACAAACTTGGAATAAAGACTGTTCGTGGTCAAAGAATTCAACTTATCATCCGAGTCGGCTTCCAGGTATTTTTCCGGATTGAGTTCTTGATGTAAATTAATGCGATTAATTTATTCGTGCATAAATTAATATAATCTATAGAGTATCTCAAAAGTTTTATGAAAATTTTTATTATACACGATCCGCCTCCCCGCCACGCTTCCGCACCCGAATTCGATTCGGGAACCAGCAACTTTAAGTTTCTTTTGCTTTGGTGTGTGCTCTAGTTTGTAACAAAGGGGTGGCAATGTTATTTTCATCATTTTTTGAGTGCTATTTTGTAATAACGGCAGTGGTTATAAATACAATAAAGATAATAACTGTGGCTATAGATTTAGTTTTAACGGTGAATTCACACATGTACTTCTAATATTAAGATCTAACAAAGGAGTAAAAGATACACTTTTGTTAGCTAGCTTCAGACAAAAGAGTAAAAGATACACTTTTGTTAGCTAGTTTCAGACAAAAGAGTAATGTTGATTTTATATCAACGTTCGACCAAGGCACATTGTTTTAATCTTCTTTTTTCTTAGAATAACCTTTGGTTTTAATATGAAGGTACAATATTACTACTTTCTAGTTTCTTCTGTATACTATTTTGTTGATGACATTATCATTGCATGGCGATGACGAGAATACGGTCCAAAGATTCGTACAACTAGTGCCTCAAAGATTTTCTATTAAGGATCTTGGACCAATCAATTATTTCCTCAGTCTGAAAGTTATCCACACAAGCATGGGCTTCTCCTCTCTCAATAACGGTACATTCTGGATGACAAACTTCAAACCCTACCTAATGCACCCCCAACAATTCCCCTGCACCTTCGCACCTTCTCCACCCCTGTGCCCATGCGACCATTCTTCTCTCACTTAACGATTGTCTGTGCACTTATGTTGTAACAATTTGACTTCTCAAATTGTCATTTGACATGCTTAAACTTGATTTCTTAATTCTAAAATATTTTCTTATGTGCTAAAAATTCAGAGAATAGTTTTTGTTTGCTAATATTACTCAAACTTTAAAATTATAAATTCAATATAAAATATCAGAAACTATAATAACAATAAATCAAACACAATTAAACTCATAACGAGAATTATCCTCGCTTGTCGTTTGAGACCTTCTTCCTTCTCTCGTGGTCCTGTTACCAGCTGCGTTGTCGTCGGAGGCTTGTGCCAATGATACTTTTTATTGGGAATAGTGTCCTAGAAGCATGAGATGTAATAAGATATTTATTATTTAATTAATAAAAGAGTTTATTCATCATTTCATGTGCATATATTTATGAATATTTTATGAGTATCAAATGAAAATTCCGTGATTGTTTATGTAACCTTAAACTTAGTATATAAG
>NW_010361200.1:41946-42628 GCF_000414095.1 Morus notabilis | reverse complement strand
TGAATCCTATTCCTTGTATTTTGGAGACATAATGAAATAGGTAGCTGGGAATGTTATTATACGAGATGGAATCCATTCCTTCTTAAGAAAGAAGTAGATAAATAATTCTCTTGAGTGTTGATTCGGTACTTGGATTAGTAAGAGCGCTCTGATTTATGAATGTGTTTTATGAATCACTATCCATTAGAGAATCAATGGTACTCAAGGATGAAGATATAATTAAAGAGGTTAACGGATTCTACCTGACTATAATTATGAATTATTTATGGGGGATTAATCTATATGTAATGACTATATCAAATGGACAATTCGCAGTTTAGAAGTAATTAATGTCTATAATTTCGAGAGTTCAATTCCAAGTTTATAGTGGAGTAACTATTGGAATTAATAGAATTAATTAATTAATTAAAGTGCTTAATTATGTAGTGACCAAGAAAATCTCAGAATTTTAATAATGTAATTCATGTATTTGAGTCAAGGATTTTCCTGGAAAATCATTATACTATGTACATTTTGTGATTGAAGGATTTATGGAATTAACATCTGCATTCCTAAATTCTGTAGCAGATTTCACGTTAAGTTCACATTTTTCCGATCAAGTAAATTCGATCGATAAATTCTCACCGTACTTTAAAACGGAAGAATTTCCAGTATAGATACAGTTAGAGAATCTTAATTTTAA
>NW_010361200.1:3658-41691 GCF_000414095.1 Morus notabilis | reverse complement strand
AAAATATTTTTCTCTAAAAATTCCACATCGTGCATGCGTTGGTGTTTGTGGAAATTCAAGTGTTTAAGAAACCTGTTTTGTCTCACGTGTGCCCACACACACGTCTACGTGGAATCAAGGAATTGACGTGGAAGACTTTGATATTCTAAACACAAACTTGGAGTAAGGACTATTCGTGGTCAAAGAATTCAAGTTATTATCCGAGTCGGCTTCCAGGTATTTTTCCGGATTGAGTTCTTGATGTAAATTAATGCGATTAATTTATTCATGCATAAATTAATATAATCTATAGAGTATCTCAAAAGTTTTATAAAAATTTTTATTATACACGATCCACCTCCCCGCCACGCTTCCGCACCCGAATTCGATTCGGGAACTAGCAACTTTAAGTTTCTTTTGCTTTGGTGTGTGCTCTAGTTTGTAACAAAGGGGTGGCAATGTTAGTTTCATCATTTTTTGAGTGCTATTTTGTAATAACAGCAGTGGTTATAAATACAATAAAGATAATAACTTTGGCTATAGATTTAGTTTTAACGGTGAATTCACACATGTACTTCTAATATTAAGATCTAACAAAGGAGTAAAAGATACACTTTTGTTAGCTAGCTTCAGACAAAAGAGTAATGTTGATTTTATATCAACGTTCGACCAAGGCACATTGTTTTAATCTTCTTTTTTCTTAGAATAACCTTTGGTTTTAATATGAAGGTACAATATTACTACTTTCTAGTTTCTTCTGTATACTATTTTGTTGATGACATTATCATTGCATGGCGATGACGAGAATACGGTCCAAAGATTCGTACAACTAGTGCCTCAAAGATTTTCTATTAAGGATCTTGGACCAATCAATTATTTCCTCAGTCTGAAAGTTATCCACACAAGCATGGGCTTCTCCTCTCTCAATAACGGTACATTCTGGATGACAAACTTCAAACCCTACCTAATGCACCCCCAACAGTTCCCCTGCACCTTCGCACCTTCTCCACCCCTGTGCCCATGCGACCTTTCTTCTCTCACTTAACGATTGTCTGTGCACTTATGTTGTAACGATTTGACTTCTCAAATTGTTATTTGACATGCTTAAACTTGATTTCTTAATTCTAAAACATTTTCTTATGTGCTAAAAATTCAGAGAATAGTTTTTGTTTGCTAATATTACTCAAACTTTAAAATTATAAATTCAATATAAAATATCAGAAACTATAATAACAATAAATCAAACACAATTAAACTCATAACGAGAATTATCCTCGCTTGTCATTTGAGACCTTCTTCCTTCTCTCGTGGTCCTCTTACCAGCTGCGTTGTCATCGGAGGCTTGTGCCAATGATACTTTAAGTTTCTTTTGCTTTGGTGTGTGCTCTAGTTTGTAACAAAGGGGTGGCAATGTTATTTTCGTCATTTTTCGAGTGCTATTTTGTAATAACGGCGGTGGTTTTTCCACCTTCCGATTTAGTTTGTGAGCCCCATCTGATCAAGTTAATTTTTAACGGTGTGGGTGGTAATGTCATCTCTAGAGATCTCTCAGTGCAGTGTTGTTTGTGTCTCCATTATTTAGGGTATGATATTTGTCGTCTGGATTAGTCCATCAATTGTTGAGGTCATCTCTAAAAAGCTTTGGTCATGCTCGAGTATTTTGTGCTGAGTGGCTATTTTCCTATCGAGTCTCAGTACTCATTTTTGTCCCTGTGCTTGCGACGATTTTCTAGTGGATCCAATTATTTGAGGTCAAATTCCCTTTAATTTAGGGTCATTTGTGACTTTGGTTCGAGTCTGTATCTCTTTTTGTTGAAATGAATTAATTTTCCCTTCCAAAAAAAAGGTGAAAAGAGGTAATATCCTTGATTGGAATTTTGAAATTGATCGAAAAGTCCCACGTGCAAGAATCTCTCCACGAGACACGCGTGCGTTCCCTGCCATTAGATCGTCTTCGGATGCAGCTAGATCGCGAGTGCGTCACACTCTCTTTTAGCACTCATCACACTCTCCTATTCTTTATAAAAGTCTATAAAAACTAAGGGCCTGCTCGGTTGCCTGTTTTTACTCGAGAAAGTCCACTCGAGTGTGGGTGGCTGGCCCAAGTTTAAGTTCGGCTTCGTTATACTCGAGACCAAACTCAAGTTAGCACTCGAGTTTTTCCCCCATTCTCGAGTTAATGTCCTCCCACCTACTCGAGTTAAGTTCTCTGAACTGCTACAGTGATGATTCCTACCTCTTAAGAGATTCCTCCACCTTTTTAGTTTTTCAAGCCCTGCGTACTTTGACTTTTGACTTTTTCTTGCTTAATTTCTTTTGGGTTTTTTCAGATTTGGGGTGCTGGAACCGACACTTTCTTCTGTAAATATTTTTTCTAACAGCCAAGCATCTTCTTTTAATTAGCGCAAAAAAAAAAAAAAAAACAAAAAAACTTTTTTACGATAATTTAAATGAGATTTTCTCCCATAAGATAAAAGAATAATTATCAATAATTTTTTATTTTTAGCCATAATATATATATATATATATATTTATAAAGAATTATCCGTTCTATTCATATTCATATTCAATTAAAAAAAACATAATAAATTCAGAAAATAAAAAAATTATAAAACAATTGAATAAAATCATATCCACTATTCACAACTCAAGTTTTACCATAAATAAATACAAACTCAAAAAAATTCTTAACTCAAACTATAACTCAAGTATATACAACTAAAGACAAACTCAAATTATAATTTCAACTCAAGTTATAACTTAAATTCAACGCAAACTCAACTAAAAAATTTAACTCAAGAAAGCAGGGTTGCCGTGTACTGTGAGATAATCATAGTGCCGTGTGTGAGATTATCATTTGCTTCTTGCAAACCTAACTCCGTTAATCTTGGGGAAGACAAAGGAGGTTAAAATTCATGAACACCTTTGGCCCACAACGGTGGAAATCATATGCCCAACGTCAATCTCTCAGTGGTGTTTGCTTAAAATCACATCACATAATAAGCTTTGACCCAAAATCCACGCCATCAAATAAGAGTGTGTACAAGTGCTATGACTCGATTAATCACAAAATGTACGCCTTTGGACATGTCACTTTTGCGGAAGAAGTACGCCAATCACTGGATTCTCCTTGTCATTTTTTTTTTTTTTTTTTTTTTTTTTGCTAGAATCTCCTTGTAATTAATTTGTATTGATCAAATTTCAACTTCTTCCTCTCCAACTTCCCTATCACTTTCTTCCGGTTCTCCTCTTTCCATAAGCAATTCCCGAACTTTTCATACCGCCGCTTAGCCCGAGTACTAATATAGCCACTCTCCTATTAACCGCCCGCCCATTTCCGGCTCCTCTCCAACGCTAATTAACAAGCAACTGTTTAATGCCCCCACATAATTAAAAGTTCTATTAATTTTCAAACCCAATCCTAGAAAGTGGACATTCTTGGCCCCCCAGATTTCCTATAGCTTTGACCTAATTCCACTTCCTGGTTGAATTTGGGAGTTGATCTTTTTGATGAAAAAATGGTCAAACAATATTATCCGGTCAAAGAAGTGAGAAAATCCACCCTTTTGGGGGACGATAACGAGAATGCTAATAAATTGATTAATAGTTTCTATGGATTTTTTAAAAAAACTTTTGAGAAATATATTTATCGATGAGAGATTGCCTATAATAATGGGAATATATATACATATTTATAATTCGAGAAGCAGCCTTTTTTCCGTATGGTATAAAATGGTATTTTGTTTCTGAGATCAATGAAAACTATTGTGTGGAAAAATGTAACGGACACATGGAAAAACGATAATATGACACGTGGCTTTAACTATTCTCCGCAAAACAACAACCCTCGACGTCTGGGGCTCCCTCCCATTCTGTTATAAAGAGCCCAAGTACGAAGTTCAACTTAGGGCGTCGATTCCTTCTGGCGTCGACAGATCGTACCATCGACCTTAGGACATAAAGATCCCTCGACCATAGAATCAACTGCCAAGAAGGACAGTTGGGTTAAGCAACACTGGCGACAAGGGGAGTGCTCTTTGGGGAAAAACCTGGCGTGACAAGTTACGTACAGAAGTGGGGGATGTCTGCAAGGCAGGCATTAATTGCGAACCCTTAAACCGCCCCACAGGGGACAGAAAAGGGTTACAGGAACACACAGAGCCGTAATAGAAGACTAATTGGCTGACTGAACAGTACTCCAAGTAATTAGTGGGCTACGTCTGGGCCTAAAAAGAGAGAGCACTCGAGTGTTTCTGCCTGCAAAGGAAATCAACCCAGCGAAGGAAGCCTCAATATTTAAGGGGCGAGACCCCATACAGGAAAGGGGTTCAGATCCAAGAGAGAAAAAAGAATGAGAGACAACAATTGATGTAAATTGTAATCCTTTCAAAAGAAATATACAACCACAGTGGATGTAGCTCTGATTTTATAGAGTGAACCACTATAAAATCTCTTGTGTTCCTTATTTGTGCACATCTTTGTTAATGCCCAATACACCCCTCTAATAAATTCTTACACACATTCAATATTAAGGCCGGTAATCCGACGGGAAGCCTAGAGGTAACCCGGCCTGTTTTTGTTGATGAGAAATCACCGTCAACAATTAGCGACTCCGTTGGGGACCGAAAGTGTTTGACCCCCAACAACATAGTTAGCAAGCACGCCTCCAAGAAAGAGAATTAAGACCATCAACCGAGGCAGCCAGACAGACGAAACCGCCACCCATCCAGTGAATAACGGGATGGAGGAAGATCCACCCCCGGTCAGAAATGAAGTCCCGCTCCCAGACGCGCCACGGTCGGGTCCTGTGCAGATGTAGGCCCAACTAACCACTCTAACTCATCTGGTACGTGGGCTAATGACCGTGGTTGAGTGCTTGGATGGAATGAACTCTATGCCGCGGTTAGAAGACACCCCGAGGCCGCTGGGACTTGCCGTGGCTGAAAACCACAACCTCGGTGACCGCCCACATGTCCAAGAGGGAACCGGGGACAGCGAGAATCACCGGGGCCCTTCTAGGCCCCGACCTTCCCAATCCTCCAGCAGCCGTATAAGGGCCGCCGGACTCCGGGCACCCGAGGATCGGATACGAAGAGGCCCAGGAAATCCCGAGGTACTAGGGGAAACCCACTAGGAGACTCAGGGTCAGTACAGGTGGGCGGTCATGCAAGGGGCGGACCCAACGTTCAAAGGGCAGATGCATCTAGAGTACCTGGCTCGGTCATCTCAACAGAAAAAGCACGTGCCATCATGGAACGTATGGCCAGCCTGGAGCAAAAACTTACAGGGGACGTAGCAGCACTGAAAAAGAATATAGGGCGAGTGGCTGAGGTGGTAAACGTCGACATCACACCCAGCCGCACACATGACCATCCGTTTACCGCAGAGATAATGGCGCCCACTCTCCCCGACAAATACAGATCGCCGTCAATCCCACCATATGATGGTCGAAGGGATCCCGACGATCATTTGGGGATGTACACATGACATATGCTCTTACACGGGTATGTTGAGGAAATTATGTGTCAAGCTTTTTGGAACCATTTAACGGAGTCTGCCCGAAGATGGTTTCAGATGCTGAGGCCAAATTCTATCTCAAGCTGGGACGAGTTGAAGGAAGCATTTTCCCTCCAATTCATAAGGGTTAAAAAATACGTCCCCCCAAAACAGAATCTGACGGCAATATATCAGAAGCCGAACGAGTCGTTAAGGGAATGGCTTGCAAGATATAGGGAAGCTGTCACCGCCATGATGGATATAACAGACAGAGAGGCCTTGATGGGGGCATTATCTAGCATGAAGAAAATTACCCCCTTCAAGAGAGAGCTGAACCGAAAACCCTCGTCCAGCTACAAGAAATTTCTTACGCGAGCGCAGGGGTACATCAACGCCAAGGAAGTAGACGCAAACGACCCCGAACACAGGTCCAACAAGAACAAAGGGACCGAACAAGGGTCCACGCCAGCAAAATAGGACGGGAAGAAGCGTCGAGGTGGAGGAAGCGGAGACAAGCAGCCAGCTGCGACGACGAGCGCTCCAGAAGCCAAGAAGCCAAGGCAAGAGGATGCCCGGAAGCCTTGGTTGTTTCAAAGGTACGATTCCTACCACGAGCTAACAGTAGGAGTCGAGGAGGTTTTCCATCAGGTCGGCCGTGGAAACCTGCTGCGCCGCCCAGAACCAATGAAGTCAGATCCCAGCCAAAGGAACCAGAAGAAATTCTGCAGGTTCCACGGCAATGTCGGTCACCATACCAACGATTGCGCTGACCTAAAGGATGAAATCGAAAGAGTAATCCGTGAGGGGAGGCTACAGGAGTTCAGAGCCGAGCGGAGACCTCGAAACGACGGCCACGGTGGACAGAATGACAGTCGACGCTGAGAGGAGAACCATCGCCTAGAGGACCGAGAACCCGTCGGCGTCATATGAACTGTCCTCAGTGGCCCCTATATAGGAGGAGACTCAAGGAGGTCTCAGAAGGACTACGCCCACGAGGCCAGGGAGGTTTACCAGGAAAGGTTCTGGACCGAGAACCCGTCGGCACACAGTGTGGTTCCCAATCAAGATATAGCCACACCGACGTGGCCTTTAATGAGGACGACGCCAACGGAGTTCACTTCCCTCACAACGACGCATTAGTGGTGGAAGCCATGATTGGGAACCACACTGTGTGCCGAATCCTGGTAGACAATGAGAGTTCGGTGGACCTCCTATACTCCGACTACTTGGAAAAAATGGGGATCCAAAAGCAGCAATTGGAAAAGACCTCCAGGCCATTATACGGTTTCACCGGGGACTCCGTCATCCCTCAAGAGACTATCCGGTTGCCCATAACCGCAGGAGAGAAACCCCGACAGACTACGATAATGGCCAACTTTGAGGTAATAAAGGGAGGCTCACAGTACAACGCTGTAATCGGGAGACCAACCCTTCAGGCGCTAAGGGCAATAACCTCCGTCTACCACTAGAAGGTCAAGTTTCCTACCCCAAACGGCGTAGGTGAAATGAAGAGCAACCAGTATGAGGCTAGGGTTGCATACTCCGATGCCCTGCGCGGATATGACTAGCCAGGGAGATAGGAGACTAGGATGGTCTATCAAAACACTGTCGAAGACATAGACCCCAGGCTTCAAGAGGAGGTCACATGGTCCCAACCCATCGAGAAATTGGTGGAAATCCAAGTTGATGAAGGCAAGCCAACCAAAGTACTAAAAATAGGCTCGAACCTAGCCCCATCGCTTAAGACTAAGGTTGGAGACTTTCTTAAAAAGAACTTAGATGTCTTCGCCTGGAATCATGCCGACATGGAAGGGATCGACGCCGAGGTTATATGTCACTCCCTGAACGTCAACCCCTCATATCCTCCTAAACGCCAGAAGCGTCGACCAATGAACCCTGAGAGGTATGAAGTGCTGAAGGAGGAGGTTGACAAGCTGATCAACAATGGGTTCATCAGGGAGGCCCATTACCCATGTTGGGTCTCGAACCCCATTTTGGTGGTCAAGCCTAACGGAAACTGGAGAACATGCATCGACTTCAGCGATCTCAACAAAGCCTGCCCAAAGGATGGCTTTCCACTCCCTCGAATAGACTAGATGGTCGATGCCACAGCGGGACATGAGATGCTGAGTTTTATGGATGCCTACTCTAGATACAACCAGATCCCCATGCATCCAGCCGACGAGGAGCACACATCCTTCATAACCGATAGAGGCCTCTACTACTACAAGGTGATGCCTTTTGGCCTGAAGAATGCGGGGGCTACCTACCAGAGGCTCATGAATAAGATGTTCGCTCAACATCTTGGCAAAACAATGGAGGTCTACGTCGACGATATGCTTGTGAAAAGTGCCAGGGCCAGCCAGCACGTCGACCATCTGGGTGAAATGTTTGGTGTATTGAGAAAGTACCACATGAAACTAAATCCCCAAAAATGCGCCTTCGGAGTTGGGTCAGGAAAATTCCTTGGTTTTATGGTCAGCAACCGAGGGATAGAAGCTAACCCTGAAAAGATTAAAGCCTTGCAGGATATGCGGTCTCTAACTAAGCCAAAAGAGGTGCAAAGGTTGACAGGATGTGTCGCCGCCCTAAACATATTTATATCAAAAGCAACAGACAAATGCGTCCCCTTCTTCGATGCTTTGAAAGGAAGCATGCGCTTTGAGTGGACACCGTAATGTGAAGAGGCCTTTCAGAAATTGAAGAAACATTTGGGCAAGCCCCCAATTCTGTCAAAACCAAACCCCAACGAGGAGCTTAGCCTATACCTCTTCGTATTCCAACACGCCGTAAGCTCCGTACTAATAAGAGAAGAAGAAAGGGTACAATTGCCAATTTACTACGTGAGCAAAAGGCTCCTCGACGCCGAGTCGAGATATAGCGAAATGGAATGCTTGGCCCTCGCCCTAATGGTAGCTTCAAGGAAGCTTCGGCACTATTTCTAATCCTACACAATACGGGTTCTCACAATCCACCAATTGAGACAGGCTCTACAAAAGCCCGAAACTTCTGGTCAACTTCTCAAATGGTCGGTAGAGTTAAGCTAGTTCGACATTAAATATGTGCCAAGAACTGCAATCAAGGGCCAAGCGCTGGCCGATTTTCTAGCCGAGTTCTCCCATAGACCGACTCCCGCCACACCTGAAGGAGTCGAGAATACAGAAGGAAGCTCTACATGGATGGAGCATCGAGCGATAACGGGTCAGGGGCCGGCGTCTTGTTAATCAGCCCAGAAGGCTATAAGATTACCTCGGCAGTTCCATTTAAATCCAATGCGTCGAACAATGAGGCTGAATATGATGCGCTAATTGCGGGGTTGCGATTGGCCAGTCACCTAAAGATCGAGAGGCTCAGCGTCTTCAGCGATTCTCAATTGGTCGTCGGGCAAGTAAAAGAAGAATAACAAGCGTGCGGCGAGAAAATGAGAGTGTACTTGAGAAAGGTAAAGGAAGAACTCGTCAAGTTCAAAAACTACGAGATACTTCAGATACCACAAGCTGAAAACGCAAACACCGACGCTCTAGCAAAGCTAGCATCTTCGAAAGATTCTGACACACTAGGGGTCGTTCCCATCGAAGAATTGGAGCGGCCGACCATCGAGGAAACGACTAAGGCACTAATCATCCAAACAGGTGAAAATTAGGTGACACCACTCATCCAATACCTAATGGATGCACAACTGCCAAATAATAAAGACGAAGCCAGACGGATCAGGTATAGAGCCGCTAGATAGTTATTGTACGATGGCTTGCTTTACCGATGAGGCTACTCAACACCTCTACAGCGGTGCCTGGATGATGCCGAAGCCCAGAAGGTCCTCCAAGAAATCCATGAAGGAGTCTGCGGTAATCATACTGGGGGGCAGTCTTTAGCTTTTAAGGTTTTGAGGCAAGGATACTACTAGCCCACGCTAAAAAAGGATGCTTTTCAATACGCCCGACGTTGCGATAAATGCCAAAGGTATGCCACAATTCCTAGAGCACCCCCAGAAAATTTAACCTCCATTCTCAGTCCATGGCCCTTCGCCAAATGGGGAGTTGACCTGATCGGGCCATTGCACCTTGCATCCGGAGGCTTTAAGTTTGCCATCGTCGCGGTAGACTACTACACAAAATGGGTAGAGGCAAAGGCTCTGACTACAACCATGGAAGCAACCTGCACCAACTTCATGTGGAACAACATTATGTGCAGGTTCGGGGTTCCCCACTCAATAGTGCCCGACAATGGGAAATAGTTTGACAATGCCTCAACACGCAGATTCTGCGACAGCCTGGGCATTCGAAAAGACTTCTCGGTGCCAATCCATCCACAATCTAATGGACAAGTCGAAGCGGTCAATAAAATATTGAAGTATACCCTAAAAAAAAAACTCGACGATCTAAAAGGGAAATGGGCCGAGGAACTCTCCAAGGTCTTATGGGCATACAGAATGATGAGCTGAACTACGACGGGTGAAACACCCTTCTCCATAACGTATGGCATCGAGGCAGTGCTCCTTATAGAAATTGAAACGCCGACCTTAAGAACCGTCATCCACAACGACGACGACAACGTAGAAGGCATGAACGGAGAACTCGACTTGTTGGAAGAAAAGAGGCTCGACTCCCAACTACGCCTCGCCGCCTATCAGCAAAGAGCATCACGATATTACAACAAGAAAGTTCGACAAAGAAGATTCGTCCCAGGAGACCTAGTATTAAAAAGGGTAACGCAGAGTAGAAAGCCCAAAAATACTGGTCCACTGCGCCCAACTTGGGAAGGGTCTTACCGCATAAGGGAAGTGTTGTGTCTTGGCACCTACATTTTGGAAAGTCTCGGCGGTAAAAGAATTCAACACCCATGGAATGCAGAACAACTAAGGCTGTACTACCAATAGTGTATGTAATTCTTACGCATCCTAATTGTACATTCTTTATGAATTAAATAAATTGATATGTTTACAGAAGGAAAGGAATTTACCCCTTAATAACTTGTATGCTTAAAAAAACAAGGTATATTAAACAGACATGGGGGATAGAGGTCCACGGATCACTAAAAAATGACACGACGACCCCAAGGGGTGAAATCAGCGTCAGATCCTCCAAGGAGGAAAGACGAACACTTAGCAAAATTCTAAGGAATTTTCTAAGGCGACGACCCCAAGGGGTGAAATCGGCATCAGATCCTCCAAGGAGGAAAGAAGAACAATAAGCAAAATTCTAAGGAATTTTCTAAGGCGATGACCCCAAGGGGTGAAATCGGCGTCAAATCCTTCAAGGAGGAAAGAGGAACACTGAGCAAAATTCTAAGGAATTTTCTAAGGCGACGACCCCAAGGGGTGAAATCGGCGTCAGATCCTCCAAGGAGGAAAGACAAACACTTATAAAAAATTCTAAGGAATTTTCTAAGTCAACGACCCCAAGGGGTAAAAAACGATTACAAAGCAAGGTATGAATAAAATCTGCTATCTTTATAAAAAGTACAAATAAAATAAAAAGATGTTCAAATCAATGTTAAGTTACAAACACAAAAAATAAGAGAAAGGTAAAAATTTTTTAGGCCTCATCGCCAGTCGCCAATTCATCGTCATCACCAGGCGGGGAAAGGTTGTCATCGCCAGTAGGAGGAGGAGAAGTATAGAGGAAGCTCAAGTCCCACTCAGGACACTCCTTTTTGATCAAATTAACGATCTGTTGACCCGCGGATTGAAAATCCTTGGTACGGATGTCGATGAGCTCCAGAGAAGCCTTGAACTCCTCAATAATTTTAGCACGCTTGGCGTCGAAAGTAGCTGCAGCCTCGGCTTCGGCTTCCCCTCGACAAAACATTTCTTCACCGCCTCAGTTGCTTCGGCCAACTTTGCATCAGACAGATCTGCCCGCTTCGTAAGGTCCTTGACCGCAACAGTCAACTTGAACAGTTCACCTTCCAAACTCGACAGTTTTGCCACAGCCATATCTCTCTCCTCGACGGCATCCGTGCACTTTTTCTTGGTGTCGTCAAGAAGAGAGTTAAGCTTGGCCTCCACGCTGTCCATCTCCTTATCACGCTCCTCAACCTTAACTAGGTCGAGGAGATTGAGGATGGCAAGGATCAGGCTCTGAAAAATTGAAGGTCAGAAAACATAAATAAAAACGGTGAGATCAATAAAAAAAAAATAGAAGCTTGACAAAATCTTATGTGAATTTGGAAGGAGATCTGTTTACGCTGACGATCAACCAAAGAAGATTGAGTGGCAGCGATCCAGTGTGGCTCAAGAAAAGACTCATACAGAGCCTAGAAGACGAGGGAGAAGCGAGGGGGAAGTTTCAGCATCGCCCCGATCTCGACGTCAAAGATATCCGAGACTTGGAAATTTGCATCCATGATTCCCCCCCCCCTCGGAATAAGCACACGTTCCCTCGGCGCTGGGGGAGCGTTAACCTTGGGGATAGGGACCACCGGTGTCCAAGTCTCGGTCACCGGCTGATTAACGCCCAAAAGTGATATTCACAAGCAGTCAATCGTAGCACAGAAGGGCGGTCGTATCCATAGAGAGATAACAAAATAACAAGAATGATTAACAGAATAAGAGCGTTAGAGAAAAGTGAATTAAAGAAAAATGAGAGTTTTTGAGATTTTTGTTGCAAATAAAATAAAAAGGAGAAAATCTGTATGAAGAAAACGGTAAGGTGTCGAGAATCCCTAATGCTTCGTTCACCAATTCAAATTTTGATTCACAAAATAAAATAATCAAATAAATTAAATCTCTATGCTGGCTCAAAAAATATTATTATTACAAGTTATCTAAAATCGACAATATATCAATCTGACAATATTGCAGTAAAAGACAATTTGTAAAATAATTTGAATAACAAAATATTGCATGACTGAATTACATAAGAAAAGCGTGACTGAACTTATATAAAAATTGACACACAATATTTTAAAAAGTAATAGAAAAATATATGAGATTTAATTCATTCAGATGTTGAAGTTTACTGAACAAAGAATCAAAATCCTGAATTTGGTCACTCAACAGAAGTTCATCTCTAACTTCACCAAGAAAACTCTAGCCTATCTTGCAAAACATTCTCACAAGTTCTAGAGAGAAAATATGAGCCTGACAGCAAGACGACTTAAAACTGAATATTAAAAGTTCTCAAAACCTTAGGCTAACCCCTTTATTTATAATGTTTAGAGGTTGCCTATCAAATAAGGAAATAAATAGTAAAACTAGAAAATTACAAAAGAAAAGGAAACAAAATAAAATTACACATAAATTAAGAGAAATCATATATTTTATTTGGGAAGAAATCTGGTAATTTGCTCTGATTTTTAGGGAAGGAATTCGGATTCAGCACAGGAGGGACACGTGTTGACGCTTGATTGGCAGTGAGGAGAAAACGCACCACGTGTCACGCTTGGAGTGGTGGAGTGTGCTGGTGCGGAGTCAGAGTGGAGGACAGTTGGGACTCGCATTGGACAAGTGTCGCATGCGGAGTGAGCGGCAGGTCTGGCGTGAGCAGACGCGGGACCCACGTGGTGAAAAGTTGGGACGCGCGGTGATGCTGCGTGGAAGGAACGCGCTCACCGAGGAATGGGCGTGCTGGGGACGCGCGCGAGGAAGAGTCGGGGAGCGTGGAAGAGTTGGGACCCACGCGGACTGATGTGAGTTGGCCAGCTCAGCTACTCGGCTCAATCGGCTCGGCTCTCTCTCTGATGGCTTGTGCTGCTCGGCTGAGAGGCTTGGCTCTGGATGTTTGAAAATATGGCTTTCATGGCTTATTTTTGTGTGGCTTTTTACACTGCTTTTTATCTGTAAATAATTAAGCAAAAACTAGACAAATTCTAATTAAAAACATTATGAATAAAAATAATGGAATTGTTTAATTAAAGCTTAAATATTTTAATATTGTGTAAATCAAAAGCAATATTTAGGGTGCATTTTCATGCACTAATCACAACCCCCAACCAGCTTATTGCTAGTCTCTAGCAATCCAAGCGCAAGAGAAATCATGTCACAAAGAAAATCTAAGTCTCAACTCGCTTAGTCACCTGAGTATGTCAAATAAACTGTTAGCAAGAAGTCAAAAGATACTATCAAGATTATTTTAGTCATAACTCCAGAGTCGTGTGTGTGTGCTTCAAATCGTAACCTTCTTACCACTAACCATAACACATGTAACTTTGAAAAATTCACCAAGCAGAAGTCTCAACTCCATTGATCTCACAGGTGTCAGAAATATTTAAGTGTAATGGTTTTCTCTCATGGAGTTGGAAATGAAACAATCAATGCTCAGTGTGAGGAAGGTCAAATTTAGGACAAACAGTTAAACGAACATTGACCAAAAGATAGGTTAATCAACTACTAGAACATTCCACCATTCTTACCACAAACCAGCTTTTAGGATTTCATTCGGGTCAAACAGAAATTTACATAAACGAACAAAGAGCCAAAAAAAATGCATAGGAAAATAAATTACTTCTTTTTTTTTGTTTTTGTTTTTGTTTTTTTTTTGGCAAGAGACAACCTGAAGTGAATGTAGAAAGGTGTTCTTTTAACAAACAGCTATATAACATCAAATGTGATTAACACCAAACTACAGGATCTGTGAAATGTTGCTCTTACTCAGTCTTTTTTTTAAAAAGAAAAATAAGAAATGAAGCTCTATTACATAAGATCATTCCTATCTAACCCAAAATCCATCCCTCAAGCATATGCACCAAGCATACCACTAACCATGTAATGATGTTCTAACAGTGATTTTACCAGCTCAAAAGATCAATGAAAGTTCAAAAGTCGTTTTCTCTACTCTCTTGACTCACCAAAAATCAAGCACTTAAACTTGAGAATTTTATCAGCTGACATGCATTAATATCCATCTTACCACAAGGTCTAGCACGTGCAAAAAAAAAAAACTCTGGAAGTCATTTCTTAGTAACCAAGACAGCGAAAATCGACTCAAACCAAACATTTTGAAATCATACTCAGATAACTTTGCAAAAATTTTAACCAAAATATCAACATGACAAAAATCACTCTGCATGAATATGCTCACCACCCTCAACCAAAATCAGACAGTGTCCTCAGTGTCAAAAATTATGGAAATATAGAGAAAGAAGACACCTGGATGATGAGCATTCCACATATGAGCACAGCTTGAGCTTCCTGATATGATTCTCCAAAAATACACACATAAAAAAATGTAAAAAGAAACGAAGAAAATAGAAAATGAAAATATGATACATGAGATGTGAGCAAACTACTTAGGGCTGGTAAACGGGGTCGTCGAGAATGATCTCTTCAACCTGGTTCACCCGCTCTAAGTAATTTTTCAAACGCTGGCCATTTACTTTAAGGATTCTCCCATCAGTTGGGTCTTCAACCTCGACAGCACCATTGGGAAAAACGCGTTTCACTATGAACGGGCCAATCCACTGCGACCTCAACTTACCGGGGTGGAGATGCAAACAGGAATCATAGAGATGAACCTGTTGATTCAGCTCGTAGTTCTTCCTCAGGATCTGCTTATCATGAGCCGCTTTCATTTTTACCTTGTAGATCCTGGAATTATCATAGGCATCATTCCTTAACTCGTCGATTTCAGAAAGCTGGAGCTTCCGATTGACACCTGCAGCACTGAGATCAAAGTTGAGGGCCTTGGTAGTCCAATAAGCCTTATGTTCAAGCTCTACAGGTAGATGACAGGCTTTTCCAAAGATAAGCCTGTAGGGAGACATCCCAAGTTGGGTTTTGTAAGCAGTGTGGTATGCCCAAAGTGCGTCCGGAAGGCGCAGAGACCAATCCTTGTGATCGGGATTAACCGTCTTTTCTAGAATTTGCTTAATATCCCTATTGGCCAACTCAGCTTGGCCATTTGTCTGTGGGTGATAGGCAGTTGAAACTTTATGAACTACACCATACTTGCGCATTAGAGCCTCAAAAGAACAGTTGCAGAAATGGGTGCCTTGATCACTGATGATGGTACGCGGCGTTCCAAATCGAGATAACACATTTTCTTTTAAGAACTTTACAACAGTAGTGTTATCGTTGTTCTGGCACGCCACGACTTCTACCCACTTAGACACATAATCCACAGTGAGGAGTATGTAGAGGAATCCATAAGAAGGTGGAAATGGTCCCATAAAGTCTATCCCCTAGCAATCAAATATTTCTATTACAAGAATCGGGTTCAAGGGCATCATATGGCGATGGGACAAAGCACCTAGCTTTTGGCACCTCTCACAGGAACGACAGAAGTCATTGGTGTCCTTGAATAAAGTGGGCCAATAGAGACCACACTGCAAGATTTTCGCGGCGGTCTTCGTCATAGAAAAAAGACCGCCACATGCATCGTTGTGGCAAAAGTTCAGGACACTAGACACTTCATCATCTGGAATGCATCATCTCATGATCTGGTCGGGGCAGTACTTAAAAAGATAGGGATCATCCCAATAAAATTTACGAACCTCAACCAGAAACTTCCTCTTGTCTTGTGCACCCCAGGTAGATGGAATCTCACCCGTCACCAAGTAGTTAACAATGTTCGCATACCATGGCATCTTAGTGAGGCGAAGAGATGTTCATCGGGGAAGTCATCTCCAATAGCAGGAATTTCAGCAGAATCATTAAATTCAAGACGAGATAAGTGGTTCGCCACCACATTTTCAACTCCCTTCTTGTCCTTGATTGTTAAGTCAAATTCCTGCAAGAGAAGGATCCACCTAATTAAACGTGCCTTAGCATCCTTTTTGGAGAGAAGGTACTTAAGGGCGGCATGATCTGTGAAGATGGTGATAGGTGAACCAATCAGATATGCACGAAACTTGTCGAGAGTAAATACTACAGCAAGTAACTTTTTTTCAGTAGTAGAGTAGTTCATTTGAGCACTATTCAGAGTACGGCTTGCGTAGTAGACAACGAAAGGCTTCCCCTCCCTCTGTTGACCAAGAACGGACCCCACAACGTAGTTACTTGCATCATACATGATCTCGAAAGGTAATCTCCAATTTGGTGACTGCATAATAGGGGCAGAAGTCAGTTTTACGATGAGTGTTCGGAATGCTTCCTCACACTCTTGTGTCCAGTTGAACATAACATCTTTTGCTAGGAGGTTACTTAGCGGTCTCGCTATAGATGAAAAGTTCTGAATGAACCTCCTGTAGAATCCGGCATGCCCTAGAAAAGATCAGACATCTTTAACGGCCTTAGGGGTGGGCAGGTTAGAAATAAGTTCAACCTTAGAGCGGTCGACCTTGATTCCTCTTTCAGAAATAATGTGCCCAAGAACTATGCCGGATGACACCATGAAATGACACTTCTCCCAATTGAGCACGAGACCCTTCTCTTCACATCTTTGTAGAACGACTTCCAAGTTGAGAAGGCTCGTGTCGAATGAATCTCCGAAGACTGTCAAATCATCCATGAACACTGCCATACATTTGTCAATCAGAGCGCGGAAAATGCGCAGCATACACCTCTGAAATGTGGCAGGTGCATTACATAGTCCAAATGGCATTCACCAAAAGGTATAAGTACCAAAATGACATGTGAATGTGGTCTTGTCCTGGTCTTCCAATGCTATCTCTATTTGATAGTAACCCGAATAGCCATCAAGAAAGCAATAGAAAGGATGACCTGCCACTCATTCTAGGATTTGATCGATGAATGGAAGTGGAAAATGGTCTTTGCGAGTGGCGGCGTTAAGCTTGTGATAGTCAATACACATGCGCCAACCAGTCACGACCTTTGTGGGAACTAAAGCCCCTTTCTCATTTTCCACCACAGTGACCCCCGATTTCTTTGGCACTACCTGGGTCAGACTAACCCACTTACTATCAGCAACAGGATAAATGATGCCATCATCTAATAGCTTGAGAACCTCATTCTTCACCACTTCTTTCATTGTTGGATTCAATCTTTTTTTAGGATCTCTTCGCGGGTTAGTTCCTTCTTCCAAATGAATATGATGGGAGCAAATCAAAGGACTGATTCCTTTAATGTTAGCAATCATCCAACCCAATGCAGATCTATGCTTTTGCAGTATGTTGATCAACCGCTGCTCTTGTGATGCATCGAGTTTGGAAGAAATGATAATAGGAAAGGTATCGCCGACTCCCAAAAATGCATGTTTCAATCCTTCAGGTAGTTGAGCAAGTTTTACTGTAGGGGTCTCTTCGATGGAAGGCATTGGTTTCTCTCTCCCTTGCAGAAGTTCCTCGAAACACAATTGCTTAAACTTAATTCCTCTGTCCTGTGAGTTGTTGAAAATGGCAGAAATGTTAGCCAACTTATAAGGACCAGAACTTTCAGATTCAGAATTTTAGAGGAGATTTTCAAGATCTTCAGAGTTGCTTGTAGCAGAACCTCCTCCTCGATAAGTGTGTTGATCAGGAATATTTGGTGACACTCGTCATCACATTGTGGTTGTTTTACAATGTTGAAAACATTTACCTCGAAAGTCATATTCCCAAAATAGATCTTCATTAGACCATTTCTACAATTAATTGGAGCATTTGCTGTCGGGAGGAATGGTCTTCCAAGGATGATCAGGATTTTTGACTCCACATCAACCACTGACTGAGTATCCAAACCAACAAAATCCACAGGATAGTAGAACTTATCAACTTATAATAACACATCTTCCACTATTCCTCGTGGTCTCTTAATAGATCGATCGGCCAGTTGTAGAACCACAGATGTGGGCTTAATATCTCCAAGACCTAATTACGAGTAGACTGAATAAGGCATGAGGTTAACACTCGATCCTAGGTCTAACAATGCTTGGCCGAATTCGCGTGTCCCAATGGTGCAGGAAATGGTGGGACAGCCAGGATCTTTGTACTTCAGCGGTGTCTTCTGCTCAATCACTGCGCTCACTTGTTCCGTCAAGAATGCAGTCTTCTTGACATGGTGCTTTCTCTTTATAGTGTACAATCCTTTATAACCTTGGCGTAGGTCGGCACTTGCTTAATCACATGCAGTAAGGGAAGATTGATCTTCAATTGTGTCAAGTGCTCCAGGATCTCACTTTGGTTTTCCGGCACTTTTCCAGCAGGTCGGAGAGCCTGGGGGAAGGGCACCTTTACCGGAATTTTTGTTGGCTCTTCTTTCTCCTGAGCCGATTCTTCATTACTCAAAGTGGTAGTACTTGTTGATGGCGTGTCTGAATTCTTACCACTTCGAGCAGTGATAACGTTAACTTCGTTGATATTTTGACCTTCAGAGTTGGAAGTTTGAGCCATGTTTTGTCCTCTCAAATTGGATTGGGCTTATGATGGAAATCTACCGCGCTCTTGAACGGTTAAAGCTTCTGTCAGCTTTGTGATTTGACTTTTTATTTCCTTGTTCTCTTCCACCAGCTGCGTGAGCATTGAATCAACCCTTTGATTCGTCTTATTTTGCGCGTCCATAAAAGCTTTTAAGGTATCCTCTAGAGAATTCCCTTTCAGTTGCATGTTATTCTGAGGCGCAAAATATGTCCTTGGTGGTTGAGATTGTTGCTCTGATCACCATTGCCCTCCAAATGATTGTACATGTTGGTTCGAATCTCGCCAACTGAAATTCGGGTGGTTCTTCCAACTAGGATTGTAAGATTTTGAGAAAGGTCCGTAAGGCTTCTTGTATGTGCCCAATGCATTACACTGCTCCTCATATACCCCTCTCATTTCACTTAAAGTGTGGCAATCCTGAGTTAGATGCCCCATTCGACCACAAACTAAACAAGGCTCATGTGCCTCTGTCCTTGCCACCATGTAGGGTCCTTTACTATCTTTACTTTTGAGGGCCTCAATTTGCTTCGTCAAAGCTTCAACTTGGGCCTTAAGACTGTCCTCTTCCCTTAATTGATAAACTCCAACTGGTCGGGACCTACTGGTGCTCTCAGTAGCACTCGGTCCAGTCCAAGTATGAGCTTTCTCAGCTAACTCATTCAGGTACTCGATAGCTTCATCAGGATCCTTTTGGAGAAAATCTCCATTGCACATCATCTCAACAAATTGGCACTCTCGGATTGTGAGTCCATCGTAGAAATAGCTTACGAGGCGCCAACTTTCATATCCATGGTGGGAACATAGATTTAATAGATCCTTAAAACGCTCCCAAGCTTGATAGAGAGTTTTGTTTTCCTTCTGAGCGAAATTCAAGATTTGTCGTTTCAAATTGTTGGTCTTATGGTGTGGGAAATACTTGTTGAAGAATGTCGTCGTCATTTCTTTCCACGTACCAATAGACCTGGGCCTAAGAGAATACAGCCAGCTTTTGGCCTTGTCATTCAAAGAAAAAGGGAAAAACTTCAAACTGACGGTGTTTGCGGCCTCAGCATGGCTGTGAAAGGTGGCCACCACCTCTTCAAACTCCCGAATGTGTACATATGGATTCTCGTTCTCTAATCCGTGAAAAGTTGGGAGAAGTGCAATCATGCCCGGCTTGAAATCCGTAGGCGGTGCATTCGGTGGGAACATGATGCAAGATGGGGTGGCTGTGTGCGTTGGGTGCAAGTAATCTTGCAACGTCCTTTGCTGAACTTCCTCGTGTTGTGACATTGCGAATAGATTTTGAAATGCGAATTCCAACGACGAGTGTGAAGACGGAGACGTAGAAGATGAGTCAGATAGAATTTCACTAAGGGTTTCTAAATTTGGACATTGAGCAAATCTCCCTAGTTCGTCTCTATATCGATGCATTCACCCTAAGCGGCTCTTTTTTTATTTTATTTTATTAATTTTTATTAATTTTTTTTATTTTTAATCAAAAAGAAAATAATTATATAGTAACGTAAATTATAACCACCGAGAGTGCTCCCAGGAAAGACTATAGCTCTTGGCTCAATGAATAGTCTCCTAGACAGAGCAACGTTCCCAGGAAAGATTGGAGGGGCAAGGCCCACTTAAGTACCAACTTTCATAGACAGAACTCCCTCAGATTGTACTTTCCACGTAACTACACAATTATCCTCAAAATCAATTATTAAATTTTATTGAATAAATTATGAAATGAAATCTAATTAATGGAAACTATTCCTAAGGTCAAAAGCCTAGATCTACCAAATTATGAAAATTCTAGATTAGGAATCTAAATTAGTCAATTAATTACCATCTTAATTATAATCCTAAAAATTAATGAAACTATAAAAGGAAAAATTAAATTAGGCAACAATTAAAATATGTAAATGAGGAAACAAAATAAAATCTTAATTAACCAAAAATAAAAGGTTACAAAATCAAATCACAATTAATTCTAAAACACAAATCCTAAAAGTGTGAGATTTTTTTTTTTTTTTTAGGAACAAGACTACGGAAAAAAAAAATGAAGAATGTGAGAACGTGAGATAACAAAGAAAGGAAGGAATACAACAACTAAAATATGTAAATGAGGAAACAAAATAAAATCTTAATTAACCAAAAATAAAAGGTTACAAAATCAAATCACAATTAATTCTAAAACACAAATCCTAAAAGTGTGAGATTTTTTTTTTTTTTTTAGGAACAAGACTACGGAAAAAAAAAATGAAGAATGTGAGAACGTGAGATAACAAAGAAAGGAAGGAATACAACAACAAAAGTTTTTTTTTAATATATATATATATATATAGGAATTGTCTCTGCTCAGGCACTTGGAAAGTGCCTGACCAGTCAGGCACTTATATAATCGTGTATAAATTGTAATCCCTTTTTTTTTTTTTTTGAAATAAGAAACGACAAGGAGAAAGAAAAAAAATGAAACAAAAAGGTTAAACCAAATTAAACTACTAATCTACTCCAGAACGTGAACTAAAGGTTAGACATAGATTAATAACTAAAAATAAGAAATTAACACAGCTTAATAGCAAAGAAAATAAGAATTAAAAAAAAATGTATACTTACCTCTTTGGCTCAAAAATCTACTGATCAGTCTTGCTAGTAGTATCTCCCTGACAACGGCTCCAAAATTTGATTAACGCCCAAAAGTGATATTCACAAGTGGTCAATCGTAGCACAGAAGGGCGGTCGTATCCACAGAGAGATAACAAAATAACAATAATGATTAACAGAATAAGAGCATTAGAGAAAAGTGAATTAAAGAAAAATGAGAGTTTTTTGAGATTTTTGTTGCAAATAAAATAAAAAGGAGAAAATCTGTATGAAGAAAACGGTAAGGTGTCGAGAATCCCTAATGCTTTGTTCACCAATTCAAGTTTTGATTCACAAAATAAAATAATCGAATAAATTAAATCTCTATGTTGGCTCAGAAAATATTATTATTACAATTAATTTAAAATCGACAATATATCAATCTGACAATATTGCAGTAAAAGACAATTTGTAAAATAATTTGAATAACAAAACATTGCATGACAGAATTACATAAGAAAAGCGTGACTGAACTTATATAAAAATTGGCACACAATATTTTAAAAAGTAATAGAAAAATATATGAGATTTAATTCATTCAGATGTTGAAGTTTACAGAACAAGGAATCAAAATCCTGAATTGGGTCACTCAATAGAAGTTCATCTCTAACCTCACCAAGAAAACTCTAGCCTATCTTGCAAAACATTCACACAAGTTCTAGAGAGAAAATATGAGATTGACAGCAAGACGACAGAAAATTGAATATTAAAAGTTCTCAAAACCTTAGGCTAACCCCTTTATTTATAATGTTCAGAGGTTGCCTGTCAAATAAGGAAATAAATAGTAAAACTAGAAAATTACAAAAGAAAAGGAAACAAAATAAAATTACACATAAATTAGGAGAAATTATATATTTAATTTGGGAAGAAATCTGGTAATTTGCTCTGATTTTTAGGGAAGGAATTCAGATTCAGCATAGGAGGGACACATGTCGACGCTTGATTGGCAGTGAGGAGAAAACACGCCACGTGTCGCGCTTGGAGTGGTGGAGTGTGCTGGCGCGGAGTCAGAGTGGAGGACAGTTGGGACTCGCATTGGACAAGTGTCGCGTGCGGAGTGAGTGGCAGGTCTGGCGTGAGCAGATGCGGGACCCACGCGGCAGAAAGTTGGGACGCGCGGTGATGCTGCGTGGAAGGAACGCGCTCGCTGAGGAATGGGCGTGTTGGGGACGCGCGCGAGGAAGAGTCGGGGAGCGTGGAAGAGCTGGGACCCACGCAGACTAATGTGACTTGGCCGGCTCAGCTACTCGGCTCAATCGGCTCGGCTCTCTCTCTGATGGCTTGTGCTGCTCGGCTGACAGGCTTCGTTCCGGATGTTTAAAAATATGGCTTTCATGGCTTATTTTTGTGTGGCTTTTTACACTGCTTTTTATCTATAAATAATTAAGCAAAAACTAGACAAATTCGAATTAAAAATATTATGAATAAAAATAATAGAATTGTTTAATTAAAGCTTAAATATTTTAATATTGTGTAAATCAAAAGCAATATTTAGGGTGCATTTTCATGCACTAATCACCGGCGTCTTCTCTTTGTGCTTCCTTTTATGCGCAGGATCTGCCCCCAATACCCAAGGGCCCTTAGTCTTCTTGCTCCTTGGCGCATGGGAAGAAGAGCTAGCTCTCTCCTTTCCCTTGGAAGGGGGTTGTTGGCTCGGCAGGGGTTGTTGGTTCGACGGGGGCTGCTGGCTCAGCTCGGACTGCTGACTGCCGGGAAGTTGGATTCTCAAAGACGCCATTTCTACGGAAATGACGAGACAAAGATATAGTAAGCATCTGAAAGACAAAAGCCATGATAAAGAAAGGCGTCGAAAGTAGAAATTACCTTCGTCGCTTAAATGAAAGTATTTACGGACGGCGTCTAGATTAGTGGGGTCTGAAAGATCAAAAATTAACCCGGCGCCTCGAAGATTGGACTTGGTCCGGAGTGTATCAATATGGCGAATCTCAGACGAGTACGAGAAGGCCTCCTCAATCCTCACTAACCTGTTTCCAGTAAGCTTTGGCCGGTCTTGATTAACTGAAGGGTAAAAGAATGTCGGCATACGAAAAAGAAGGAAGAAGCAAAGTAAGGTAAAAGAAAATCAAAATCTCACCCATGTTCCCAAACGCTGCCTGCACCTTCCTTTGACGGGGCAAGCGGTCGTTGGGATGAAAATTGAAAGGCCCGTGTATCATGAAAAATATGGGCTTCCACCCATGTGATGACGAGGGAATATCCAATATCAACTTTTCAAATCTGGGCTGAGATCTCCCATGACCGCTCAAAAAATACCACCCCTCACACATGGCAACGTGGCATAGTCTCTACATGAATCTAAACTCATCTAGAGGGAGTTCCATGTCAAACCGCCGGTGCCACAAAATCCAGGCGCCGGCAAAGCAGTACCAAAAGTTTGGCGCCAGTTGAGCAGGAGAAATGCCGTAGAAGTGGCAGTAATCCTTTACAAAGGGATGAACTGGAAGGGTCATCCCCGCTGTAACGGCTCTGTTATAGACCGGGAGGTACCCGGTCGGCGACATACTGGTCCTAAAATGCATGTCTGGGAGGAGGTATTCGAACCACCTCCCGTCGATGCATCCTTCCTTTACAGCCCGGATAATATCCTTATTCCGGACCCTCGACGCCATAACGTCGGCTGTAAAGAAAGGCCTGTCCGGGTCACCACTTGTGGCAGCCAGGGGGCATCTACCGTTGAGGCAGCCACCCCGTCTACGCTGCCCCCCGTGAAGGGGATCCGTTCGACCACCTCGTCCAACATTTGTTCTACACTACCAAACTCGATACCAAAGTCGTCGCCTGGTCCATACGTGGCCTTGACATCTTCTATTTCCCTCAGCAAGGAGTCGACGCTTGAGGAGGAAGAAGACCATGAAATCTCCACCATAGAAGGGGAGTCTGGACGGATGACGGAGGGATCCTCTCGACTGGGGCAGTTTTGGGCCATTATTATGGTGATTAAAAAGACAATGAGCTGAGTTAAAACCCTAAAGTC
Organism: Morus notabilis; assembly: GCF_000414095.1. NCBI lineage: Eukaryota > Viridiplantae > Streptophyta > Magnoliopsida > Rosales > Moraceae > Morus > Morus notabilis. The sequence goes on along the minus strand of NW_010361200.1, from coordinate 17,369 downwards.
GAGAGGAAGAAAAGGACGGCTATTCTAAATGACGACTACTCAAACGCCTCGACTTGACGTCGACCATTCATGTAAGAATGATAACGGTGAGAATTCATGGTACCCTAAGTTCCCCAGAACCCAGGAACCAGAAGTGCACAGACAATCAAAAGTCGAAAAAGAACTATCCTATGCAGACAAGTAAAACAGAGTAAGTCTCCCTAACCTCTACATTCCGCGTATTTTTCATACATACATGATTCAACAAGGAAAAACCCGTGAGTAAACAAAACAAGCAGAGGATTATAAGGCTTACTGGTAAAGAAGAGTTTCGGGTAGAGTCTGGGATTAAATGCGGCTTCACAACACGCCTGGAAGCAAGGAGTGCGAGTAGGGGTGTTTGCAGGAAAGGATTCCGGCAGAGCAAGCGGCAGTTCAGCGAATGCGAGAAGTGTTTATGTTTTGAAAGAATGGTTTCGGGTTCAAAAAAGGTATTTAAGGAGACGAGAGTCCTCGACCCCTGACCGTTGGATGAAGTTCTTGAAATCCAACGGCAAGGGAATTCCGCCCAGATCTGACGATGACAAACAAAGGCGGGAAAATGAAGATTCGCGATCCAAAGGCTCACATTCATCCTTTCGAAATAAAGCCTCACGTCAGCATAGGGAATCGATCGACGCAACGGTTGCGTCCCTCAAGGAAATCCGAAACGTCCAGGCCATCATTACGGACGAAGGCTCAGGACGGGTTTCCCACGCCCAAAGCGTGCAAGCTATCATTGCAGACGAAGGCTCGGGACCGGTTTCCCACACCCGAAGCACAGAAGTATGACCGAACCTAAGCTCGAGGCTGCCTAAAAGGAACCCTCAACCTGGAGGGTAGCTGTTGTGTGGGAAAATGTGACGGACACGTGGAAGAACGATAATATGATACGTGACCTTAACTACTCCCCGCAAAGCAACAACCCTTGACGTCTGGGGCTCCTTCCCATTCCGTTATAAAGAGCCCAAGTACGAAGTCCAACTTAGGGCGTCGATTCTTTCTGGCGTCGATAGATCGTACCGTCGACCTTAGCACATAAAGATCCCTCGACCGTAGAATCAACCACCAAGAAGGACAGTTGGGTTAAGCAACACGGGCGACGAGGGGAATGCTCTTTGGGGAAAAACCTAACGTGGCAAGTTGCGTACAGAAGTGGGGGATGTCTGCAAGGCAGGCATTAACTGCGAACCCTTAAACCGCCCCACAGGGGACAGAAAAGGGTTACAGGAACGCATAGAGCCGTAATAGAAGACTAATTGACTGAGTGAACAGTACTCCAAGTAATTAGTGGGCTACGTCTGGGCCTAAAAAGGGAGAGCACTCGAGTGTTTCTGCCTACAAAGGAAATCAACCCAGCGAAGGAAGCCCCAATATAAAAGGGGTGAGACCCTATACAGGAAAGGGGTTCAGATCCAAGAGAGAAAAAAGAATGAGAGAGAACAATTGATGTAAATTGTAATCCCCTCAAAAGAAATATACAACCACAGTTGATATAGCTCTGATTTTATAGAGTGAACACTATAAAATCTCTTGTGTTCCTTATTTGTGCACATCTTTGTTAACGCCCAATACACTCCTCCAACAAATTCTTACATACATTTAATATTAAGGCCGGTAATCTGACGGGAAGCCTAGAGGTAACCCGGCCTGTTTTTGTTGACGAGAAATCACCGTCAACAAAAACTCTTTTAACTTTTTCGTTTTCTAAATGTTTCAAATCTATTTATTTAATGATGATACGTAGAAAAAAAAAAAGGGATGACTAATACGAATATTGCTATTTCTAATTTTTCTTTTCCTTTTTTTTTCATAATATTCTCTTTATATTACACTTTTAAAGGATATTTATCAAGATTATCAAAAAAAAAAAAATTACTTGAGTGCATAATTAGAGTATTTTATAATTACCAGGAGATGTTTTAACATTTAACTAAGATAACATGTACTTAAAAATTGGGTTATTTTGACTCTGTTTATCTAATGTGTTTTGTCCATTTGTGCACACGTCATTCACTTTCCACTCTCCAGAAACATTTCTCAACCATTTGGTCGTAAGTTCAAACATACAAAGAAGATTTGTCGTTATAAGCCCCTTATTTATATTTAGCCCATATACTCTCTTTCATTTCTCATAACAGTTCAACAAGAAAGCCTTTGCGCATTTTATTCAAAATATTATTATTAACTACTTGAGTCTTGAGGGTACCACTACATGGCTATTACTTCATCATCATCGTCTTCTTCTACTTGCCCCAACATATCTAAGTACGATGTTTTCATCAGTTTTAGAGGTGAGGATACTCGAAAGAATTTTACTAGTCATCTTTATGCTGCGTGTACCGGAATCAAATTGAGACCTACATCGATGAGAAAATTTTAGAAAGAGGAGAGGAAATTTCACCTGCGCTCTTGACGGCAATTGAAGAATCATGTATTTCAATTATCGTCTTCTCATCGAATTATGCTTGTTCAACATGGTGTTTAGACGAACTTGTTCACATGCTCAAATGTAAGAAAGAAAAAGGACAGGTTGTTTTACCTGTCTTTTACGGAGTCAATCCATCGGACATCCGAAAACAAAAGAAAAGTTATGGTGCTGCTTTGGTTGCACATGAAAAACGTTTCGAGCACAACATGAGCAAGGTGGAGGAGTGGAGGGATGCTTTGACCGAGGCAACCAACTTGTCTGGTTTTGATTCACGAGATGAGTAAGTTTAATTAGTTTGTATATTATGATATCAAATTATATGTTGACCTCCATCCGTTTTCTGTGTCTGCCTCAAATATTCAAAGTTTTAGTTGATTAATAAGAAAGTTTTTTTTTACTAATGTGTGTATATATGTACCGTACGGTGCTGTACGAAACATTTCAAATAAGGTTTTTATTTTTTATTTTTTTATTTTTTTTATTTTTTCTAATGATTCCTTTTTGTTTACTTTTCTATTTTTTCCTTTCCTTTTTTTGTCCCCTATATTTTTCATTTACTTATTTTTCCTTACTATATATTCTTTTTTCTTTTCATTTTTTAAAATATGACTCTCGTAAATATTTTTTTTTCTGATTGTCTCATTAAAATAATTTCTTTCTCGTATATAACCTCCTTGTTAACTGTTCCTGTCGCGAAAGATCTAGGAGTAGCAGACTGCGTCTGGATCTGCGTTTCTATTTCTCCCTCCATCCGATGCTACAAATATTATAAGAAAAATAATTAAATACATAATGCGATTTAAATAAAAAATATAATTAAACATTACGAGTATACTTACAAAAGTCTGCTCAGCTTGGGGATTAATCCAAGTATCTAGGGGTGTAAATCAGCCGGGTAGGGTCGGGGTGAGCCGAAAAATTGAGCCTACCCGATCAGTGCGGGTTGAGAAAACTTTGGGCCACGACACTCTCTTAAATCTACAAACCCGCAACCTTTCGGGTTGGTGAAAATCAATTTTAATCTATAACTTCATACCTTTTTTAACAGTCCAAAAGTATAAATAATAAGGAGATGAAATAAAATCTTGAGAAGCAAAATAGTCCTTATAAAATAAACAGTTTAATCCAGAATAAACAGTTCATATAAAGAAAGTTATAAAATAAGAAATTTAGTCCGCTCTAAACTGTTTAATCCAGAATAATAGCACCTTCATTCCCAACTTACCCCTCATGTGTTGCAACAGAATTTGATAAATCTTGAGAAGAAAACATAACAAAAAAAATCATCAGAATCAAGTTTAGAATAACAAAATAAATAACAAGGAGATGAAATAAAATTAAAAAAAAATAAAACGTAAAAAGATTACCTGACTCAATATCTTCATATTCATTAAAGTCTTCAACGTTAATAAGATTGATGTGCTGACGACTACGCAGCCAATTTTGTGTAGAAATCAATGCCTCCACCATCTTGGGGCTCAATGAACTCCTAAAGGGGTCAAGGATGCGGCCTCCAGTACTAAAAGCAGATTCTGAGGCTACTGTTGAAATATGAATGGCAAGAATTTCTCTTGCAACTAGTGAGAGAACCTTGTAATTAGTTGCATTATTCTTCCACCAATCTAAAACATCAAAATTTGACCGAGTTGGATCCTCCATAGGGTCTGTCAAGTATCTGTCCACATCATTTTTGTATGCATTCACATTCTTCTCCTTCATTTTCCTAACAAAAGAGCTCCACCAACACCCTTTTCCTTCTACTTTCGTTTTTGCCTCCGTTGTACTTGTTGTTGCCGCCTCCCCACTACTTTCATTAGCCACAGATTCACCCTTCTCTCCACTATAAACCTCATGCAGCCGGTACATAATATCCTTCACATTCTTTGCTAATGTTTCAGAAGTGCAAGAATCATACCCTATAGAGAAACAATATGTCATTTTGTACCTAGGATCAAGTACAACAGCCACAAAGAGAAGACAATTTATATTCTCAACATTCCCCCAATACTTGTCATACTTCTTTTTCATACTCACAGCCATGGATGAAAGCATTGAATCCTCTTGTTTGCTTAATTCAGATAGCTGGTTTTGCATCTCATAAAGCTCATGAAAGTAAGAATTTGAAGTGACATTCAAAGTGGCACTAAATTTTAAAGTTATATCATAAAAAGTCTTTAGAAATTTCACAAACACCTTAACATTCTCCTAATCATCAAGCCTATAGCAACAAGACTACTCCCAGTTTCAGCGTTTGTTTGGAAACTCAGAGTTTTTTGCTTTTTGTCTTGGTTCCTATATGGGTATTTCTTGCATTGCTTTTCTATGTGAACCTTCATACTACTAGTGCTGTGTCTCCTACTATCACACGCATATGTTGCCCCACGATACATACACTTACACCTAGGCTCATTTGGATCCCCACCCTCTATGATTTTGAAATGATCCCAAATAAGAGACTTTTTCTGTGACTTCTTCCTCTTTTTACTGTCTCCCTCCTCTTTTTCGTTTTCAATTTTAGTGCCAAAATTAGGTACATGGGTAGGGCTGGGTGTGGGAGTGGGCAAAAGGTAATGTCCTCTTAAGGCATAGAGACACTTTCTGTTTCAGCAGAGGCCTTGCAAGTGCTTTCAGAAGTTTGTGTTGGGTGGATGATAAATTTTTCCATCTAGTACACAAATTAACCTAAAAACAGATAACATATAATTGAGACTAAGCGTAATATATCACATATAACCTTTCTGTTTGTAAAATTGAAAAACGTAATATATCACATAACAAACAGAAAATCAAAAACAGAAAACAAAAAAAACAGAAACCAGCATCAAAAAAAGTCTAACCTTTATGTTTTCAATTGCCTCTTTAGTCTTCAAAGTATAGACTGAAAATACCTCTTCAGTCTTCACTCTTCTTCCTCGGCTGGAAACAAAAAAGCAGAAACCAGCATCAAAATTGCATTAAAGAGGAGGGACCGTATGAATTTTAGTAATGACAAATGTCGTCGCTAATAACGTCATCACTAATAACCCTTTTTATTGTAGTGTACCTTGTTCCCAATCTTCAAAACATAAGATTTGTATCCATAAAACATTAGCAAAAAAATCTTAACTGTTAGAATTTGTGACGGAAATTGAAATATGATTTACTTGTGGTACTTAATTTTAGAGGTTATTTTGGTCATCCTCTCTTATTAAAATCTAGTTTTATTTTAGTCTAAAACTAACCTTCACCATAACCATAAAAAAAAAAAAAAATCCATAGAGAATTAAAAAATATATTAAGATTCTTTCAAATTCGTTGCGTGATTGGCTTTAAATTTGAGGTGTAATTAATTTCTTCAAATTGATCTTTTAATATCAAATTAATTTCGAGTAATTAATACAAAAATACAAATGTGGGTGGGTCGGTGGAATAGTAATTGTGCATTGAATGGTTAGAAACAATTGCTACTAGTACCCGTACGTGTTAGTTCCATCTAAAATTATAATGAGAGGAGCATTTTTGTTAACGTTTTGTTATTTGGGGGGGGGGGGGGGGAGGGATCCTTACCACTTTTCTAAAAGTACTGCAAAAGAGAAGGAAAAATATATACTAGTGAGAAATATTTACTTCATTATAATTTTAAAAATATCTGGATATTATAAAAATGTTATAGATAGATTAATCAGGCATATTAGTTCCATAAAAATGTTATAAACATTTTGTGTAATGTCAACGGAAAATGCTGCACGTTTCATCACAACATCAGATTGTTGATCTGCTTACTAATTAAGCCTCTGCATCCAACTCAGTTTGCTTATCTTCCTGGCCAGATGGGATCGTTTATAATATTGATTCTCCATCTTGAAAGGGAGTATTAAACTGTTTGGGACAAGTTTAATCAGACGTTTAGAAGGGTAGTTAGTCATTTCACTTGTTATTTTTCTTCCTTTTTTTATTTTTTAATTTCCCACAATAAGCTAATATAATTAGCTGGAAGGTTGTAACAAGTTTGTTACAATCCAATCCTTTCCTCACGCCCAAGATATATATCTGCCTTTGTATTTTCCTTGTAATTCGATCAATTATCTAATTACTTATGCAGACACTAGCTTTTGTGAAAAAGCGATGCATACACACACACACACACACACACATATATATATATATATATATTTGCATGTGTTCTTTCAAATTATTTACTTCTCTCTTATCGTTACCATAGGTATGAGTCAAAGCTAATTGAGAAGATTGTGGAAGATGTATTGAGGATATTAGAACGTCGGCCACCAAAAACGGCCGTCTTTTCTAAGGGTCTTGTTGGGATAGAAAAACGCCTTGAGAAAATCGAATCATTGATGTGCTTTGAATCACAAAATATGTGTATCATAGGCTTTTGGGGGATGGGTGGTATAGGCAAGACAACTCTTGCGTGTGCTGCTTTCAATCAATTCTCTACTCGATTTGAAGGTTGTTGCTTCCTCGGAAATGTTAGGGAAGAGTCCAAGAAACACGGATTGCCTTATTTAAGAGCCATACTTTTTTCTGAATTGTTTGACAGAGGAAAATCAAAAGTCAATTACTTTCTGGAAAATAAGCTTTGTAAGAAAAAGGTACTCATTGTTCTTGATGATGTTGATAATATAGCGCAGCTAGAGGGTTTGGTTGGAGATGGTAATTGGTTTGGCCGTGGAAGTAAATCATTGTAACGACGAGAGATGCACAATTGCTCAAAAGGGATGCCGATAAAATATACCAAGTTGAAGCATTAGATTCCGCGGAAGCACTTGAAGTTTTTTATTTGAACGCCTTTAAAAGAAAGCGGCCTTCTGGGACACATTTTATTGAGTTGTTGAAAGAAATAGTAAACTTTACTAAAGGGAATCCCTTAGCTCTTAAAGTTTTAGGCTCGTCCCTTCACTCCGGAGCCGTAGAAGATTGGGAAAGTGCATTGGCCAAACTTAAAATAGTTCCCCATGCAGACATTCAAAGGGTTTTGAAAATAAGTTATGATGGGTTAGATGACATGGAGAAGGATATTCTCCTTGATATTGCGTGTTTCCTAAAGGGGGAGAAAAGAGATTTTGTGGAAAGCATCTTAGATGGCTCTGATTTGTTTCCAAGAGCGGGGATCAAAGTTCTCGTAGATAAATGTCTTGTAACCATTATTAGACAGAATGAAACAGTTTGGATGCATGATTTGATACAAGAGATGTGTTGGGAAATTGTTCGTCAACAATCTATTAAAGAGCCTGGAAATCGCAGTCGCTTGTGGATTCCTCAAGATGTTCACCATGTCTTAGAAAATCACAAAGTAATATAATTCAAAATGCTTATAAGCAATGTTAACATTAATTATACCTTTAATTCTTTGCTTTTGTGTTTTGCAAGTTTTTCTAGTCTAATTTGTTTATAATTGTCATGGGTCTGAAGCAATTGAAGGAATATACCTTGATGTGTCTAAGATAAATGAAGATCTATACTTGAGGCCTACAGTTTTCGAGGAGATGTGTAATCTAAGATTGCTTAAGATCTATAATTCAAATTATTACAATCATAACAAGTTCGAAGTGTACCTAAATAGGGGATTACAATTCTTTCCTCAATCTCTAAGGTACCTCTGCTGGCATAAATACCCATCAAAGTCTTTGCCTTTGGAGTTTAAGCCGCAGAATCTCGTTCACCTTCACATGCCCAACAGTGAGCTTAAGCAACTTTGGAATGGTGTTAAGGTATTTATGTTGTAAATTTATTTACTTAATTTGTTGACTATCATCTTCTATGGTTTCTTTTCTTTTTTGTTTTTGTTTTATTACAAGTATTTTGACCAAGTAATAAAGTTTATTAAAACAAACACAATTCAATTGCTTTCTTGCAGAATCTTGTAAACTTAAAACATATCAACCTTTCCATGTCGAAGCAATTAGTCAAAGTCCCAGACCTATCTCGGGCTCTGAAACTGGAGAGTATTAATGTCGAGAACTGTACAAGTCTGGTTGAAGTTCCGCCGCTTGATTCCCAAAGACGTCTTGGATCTCTTGCACTTTACGGTTGCACCGCCATTAAGTCTCTTCCAAGGATGTCTGGGAATAGTATAAAATACTTGGACGTAACAAGGACTGCAATAACTGAATTGCCCTCATCAATTGGGTCCTTTGAGAATCTTGTGGAGTTGATTCTCTATGATTGTCAACGTATCAAGAATCTTCCGGTGCTTCCGAGGAACATACAAGTATTACTTTTGAGTGGCACCTCTAGAACAAGTGTCCTCATCATCAATTGAGGGTCTTCATCGTCTGAGGCAATTTTATGTTGAAGAATGCAAAAAGCTTGAGAGTCTCCCAACCAACATTCTTAAGACGTTGAAGTCTCTTGAAAGGCTTTCTCTTTAGAATTGCTCAAGATTGAGAAACTTGACAGGGACTACTTCTAGTACTCCTCCTCCTCCTTATAATGTAAAGGGACCAGGCCGAGATTTCTCCGGCTCCTTTGTAATTGATAAGTTGTTTGGATTTCATCGTGCAGATGTGGGATGGCGCAAAAAACTCCAGTTTGTTCCAAATTGGGTTTATAATTTAAGCAGCCTTCTATTCTTGTCCCGCCACCGCCATATTGGCTCGTGTTTCAAACTCGAACATCTCCGGATCAAGCTATTTTCTTTGTTCTCTTTAAGACAACTTTTCCTATATGGCTGCAACATTGTTGAAATTCCCGAGTGGTTGGGCTTCTTATCCTCGTTGGTTCTGTTAAATTTAGGAGGGAACCATTTTGAGAAATTACCTTCAAGCATCAAACTACTCCTTCGGTTGGAAAGACTGGAGATAACAAATTGCAAGAAACTTCAGTCTTTGCCACAACTTCCATTGTCTATAAAAGTGCTCAATGCAAGGGGATGCACTTCGCTGGAGAAGATATCAAGTTCACGGTCTGGATTTGCTCTACGGCATTTGATTTGCAATTCGAATGCCAATAAAGAGAAGAAATTTGTTTTTACTAAGTGTTGGAAATTACAACCCAGCGACTTAAGCAATTTCTTCTATAGAATTGAAGAATCAACGGTATGTATTTATTTGTAATCTTCTTTTAATCAAAGAAAAAAAAATTATTTTTTTTTTCTCTCTCTCTTATCAATTGCAAAATGGCTTTTGAGTAAGTTTGACGATTGAAATAATTCACAATACATTACATATTCTTGTTTCATATTTATAGGTGCCGCAAGATTCATATAATTATGAAACTAGAGTTTGTTATCCGGGAAGCGAAATTCCAAAATGATTTAGCCATCGAGCTGAGGGGAAGTCAATAAGTATGAAGCTTCCCAAAAATTGGCTTAATTCCAATTTCTTTGGTTTTGCCACTTGCTTTGTTGTGTCATTAATCCCTGCATGCTACTATTTTTCCAATAGTTATTTTGTATGCCTTGGTTTTGAGTTGCATCTTAAAACCAAGTCTGGTGAAATCTACAAACACCCTCACTACAAATCTAACCGGATGATCCGCCGCGATGATTGGGTTGTTGACGAGGAAGACGAAGCTCAAATCACAAGCAGTGGTATTACCTTGGATCATGTCTTCGTCACGTGCTCTAGAGACTACATCCCTCGGAAATATGGTGACGAAATTGAGGAGGCATCATTCCATTTGAAATATAGAGTTAGGCGGACAGGGCGTTTTGAGGAAGATCAGAGTTCGAATTCGATGGTGAAAAGGATTGGAGTTGGGTTGGTGTATGGGAAAGACTCGGACTAGTTCCAGATCCCTCTAATTACTAGGTACTAATTTTCTCAATTTTTATCTTATTTATTTATTTATTATTGTTGAATTCTGTTATATACTTTGTTGGGGATTTTGGGTCGAATTAATTTTTGGTGTTGGCATTATTTTGGCCATGTTTTGATGATAATCTGATTGAGGGATGATTGACAACAAAGACATTAATGTTTGTTTTGTTGCAGGTTTTTTTTTTTTTTTTTTTGGATTGTGTCCTTTTTGCTTGATATGAGGATTTCGGATTCCTATTGATGATTTAATTGAGATTATGTTTTGGAAACTTTGTGGCTGATTAAAAACAATAAGGAAACTTAGATTATGCGGTAAACATGATTGGAAAACTATGTCAAATTAATTGTATTTTATTGATTTAGAAAATGTCAACTTAATTACGTGCATTGTTGGAAAGTTAAAATTTAATTGGGAAAGTCATTTTTGCTTTGAGGTATTATTCTCTCCAGGTTCATGAAGTTACTATCTTTTCAATCAAGTTTTTCGTAATTTGTTTTCAATCTTCATCAGTGTTTGTGCTTTTATTCAATTTCGTTTGTGGAATTGTTAATTTATCAATCAGGAAAACGTAGGTCGCGTTTGTTAATCTACTTTGATGGTTTCCTTCGGTTAGTTTGCCAAAGATTGCCTTGTATGTTGCGTAGAATTGGTTTCTTTCTTTCTTTCTTTCTTCCTTGGTCCACCTAGTCCGTTCAGAGCATTCCTGGTGCTCAGAGCACAAAAATATACAATTAAAGTGTGCAAATTAATTAATATTTTTAAAATATAAAGCTAAAATTGATATTTTACGATACTTATAAATGGTAATTTGAATTGATTGTGTGGTTGCAGAAGCGAAAATGAGGAAAAAAAAGACAAAAAGGAATTAAATCAGATCTAGAAATTACTGCACATCAGAAGATGCCATCACAGCCGTTGAATTCTTTCCACGAACGGTCCAACAGCACTATTGTCCACATGCACCCACCTGCTCGCGTCGGTGGCCTTTGGCTCCATCCAATTAGAACGTGCCACGTGGCAACTGTAACCAGTGCGCCAGATCCGATGCAGCCGGACACGCGCCAATTTTCTTCATCTAATGAACGCCTGCCACTTTTCCAGCCAATTCAGACATCAAATTAGAGTATTCCACGTGGAGAGCACTACTCCTCTTGCATGAAATCCACTGCTTGTGACCTTCCTTTCCAGTCATTAATCTTGCAGAGTTTGCCGAAAATTAGGCGTCTATAAGCTCTCTTTGGAGAGTTTTGCCGAAAGAGAGAAATGTAAGAACGAGGGAAATGGTGGAAATTAAAGAATCTGTTGTCAAATTGTAGAGTATTTGAAATACAATTCAATGACTCGTCATTTTCTTCTGCGAAACAAACAAAGAAGAGAAACTTTGCTAGTTCATATTAAAAGGTTGAAAATATTAAACGAGTAGTTTGGGAGAATGAAAGAGAGGAGAAAAAGGAAAATATGACGGATAAAAACTGTTATGGGACATCACCAATTTTTATCTCTTCAACATAGGGTGGAAGACTCAAACTCACCTATTGAGGACTAATATAATTGAGTTAAACTGTCTAATTTAGAATTTGTCTAATTCAAACTATTTTTAAATAGTAAAAGATGTTCATTCTCTCTAGTTCTTACACTAACTAAACACTTTTTAGGGTTTAGATTTTTAGGCTTTTTAGGGTTTAGGGTTTAGGGTTTAAGATTTAAGGGTTAAGGGTTTTAGGGTTTAGGGTTTAGGGGTATTAGGGTTTAGGAGTTTTAGGGTTTAGGGGTATTAGGGTTTAGGAGTTTTAGGGTTTAGGGGTTATAGGGTTGGGGGTTGGGGGTTTAGGGTTTAGGGTTAGGGGTTTAAGGTTTAAGGTTGGGGGTTTTAGGATTTCAAGTTTAGGTTTAGGGTTTAGGGTTTAGGGTTGGGGGTTTAGGGTTGGCGGCTTAGGGTTGGGATTTTAGGGTTTAGGGTTTAGGGTTTAGGGTTGGGGTTTTAAGGTTTAGAGTTTAGGGTTTAGGGCTAAGGGTTTAGGGTTAGGGATTTTAAGGTTTTAGGGTTTAGGGTTTGGGGTTTAAGGTTGGGAGTTTAGGGTTGGAGGTTTTGGGTTGGGGGTTTACGGTCCAGGGTCTAGGGTTTAGGGTTTAGGGTTTTAGCGTTTAGGGTTTAGGATTGGGGTTTAGGATATAGGGTTTAAGATTTAAGGTTAGGGGTTGGGGGTTGGGGGTTTAAGGTTGATGGATTAGGGTTTAGGGTTAAGGATTAAGGATTGAGGGTTTAGGGTTTAGGGCTTAGGGTTGGGGGTTTAAGGTTGGGGGTTTAGGGTTGGGGGTTGGGGGTTGGCGGTTGAGGGTTTAGGGTTTAGGTATTTAGGGGTTTAGGGTTTACGGTTGAGGGTTGAAGGTTGTGGGTTAAGGGTTGCGGGTTGTGGGTTAAGCTTGAGGGTTGAGTGTTTAGGGTTTGGGGTTTAGGGTTTCGCATTGGGGGTTGAGGTTTGAGGGTTTCAGGGGAAGGGTTCGGGTAGAGGGTTTAGTGTTGAGGGTTTTGGGTTTTGGGTTTAAGGTTTAGGGTAAGGGGTTTAAGGTTTAGGGTTAGGGGTTTTAAGATTTATGGCTTAGGGTTTAGGGTTGGCAGCTTAGGGTTAGGGTTTTAGGGTTTAGGGTTTAGGGTTGGGGGTTTTAAGGTTTAGAGTTTAGGGTTTAGGGTTAAGGGTTTAGGGTTTAGGGTTAGGAGTTTAGGGTTGGAAGTTTAGGGTTGGGGGTTTAGGGTTTTAGGGTTTAGGGTTTAGGGTTGGGGTTTAGGATTTAGGGTTTAAGATTTAAGGTTAGGGGTTGGAGGTTGGGGGTTGAGGGTTGATGGTTGGGGTTGGGGGTTTAGGATTAATGGATGAGGGTTTAGGGTTTATGGTTTAGGGCTTAGGGTTGTGGGTTTAAGGTTAGGGGTTTAGGGTTGGGGGTTGGCGGTTGAGGGTTTTGGGTTTAGGTGTTTAGGGGTTTAGGGTTGGGGGTTTAGGGTTTACGATTAAGGGTTGAGGGTTGGGGGTTGAAGGTTGTGGGTTAAGGGTTGCGAGTTGTGGGGTTAGGCTTGAGGGTTGAAGGTTTAGGGTTTAGGGTTTCGGGTTTCACATTGGGGTTTAGAGGTTGGGGGTTGAGGTTTGAGGGTTTAGGGGGAAGGGTTGGGAGTAGAGGATTTAGTGTTGAGGGTTTAGGGATTGGGGTTTAGGGTTGAAGATTTAGGGTTTAAGGTTTAAGGTTAGGGGTTTTAGGATTTCAGGTTTAGTGTTTAGGGTTGGGGGTTTAGGGTTGGCGGCTTAGGGTGATGGTTTTAGGGTATAGGGTTTTGGGTTGGGGGTTATAAGGTTTAGAGTTTAGGATTTAGGTTTTAGGGTTTAGGGTTTAGGGGTTTAGGGTTTAGGGTTTAGGGTTTATGGTTTTGGGGTTTGGGGTTTGGGGTTTGGTGTGTGGGGTTTGGGGTTCGGGGTTTGGGGTTCGGGGTTCGGGGTGCGGGGTTTGGGGGGG
>NW_010361200.1:0-1682 GCF_000414095.1 Morus notabilis | reverse complement strand
GGGATGCAAGAAATACTCATGAACCGATCCAAGTTCCAGTTGGTCCGGTGACAAGGTATCGAGCTAAAAGATTTAAATAAGACTTGAATAACCTAGTCCAAAGAGTTCTACAACAAGAAGAAAGTGTGTTCACTACTGAGGGTGGACAAAGGCTAGTGTTGCTCATTAAAGTTGATCCGGAAGAGAGCTACTCAAGCATGGCCAAATTCGCATGACATCCCAAGGCGCATATTCCAGCAAGGGATCAAGTCAAAATTGTGGATTAAACATTTAAATTCCATAGTATGCGATTTAAGGGAGGAAGTGGATTCAAAATTCGGATTCCTTCTCTAGGATAAGCTTTAGGCTTGAGTTTATCTTGTTTTCTAGGTTTATCTTATTTTAGGCTTCTATCTCATTAAAGATAGAATAGGACTTTTCAATTTTTAAACCTTTTCAGTTTGTTTTCGGCTATTTAAGGCTGAAAAACGAAATTAATAAGAAGTTTTGATTTTCATTCACTTTGTGAGATATTCTTCTCGTGTTCTTGAGGAAACTATTTCGAATTTATCAAGGTTTCCTTGTGGCGTTCAAACTTGACTTATCAAACGAATTTCCATACTCGTTTGTGGCGTCTTCACCATACCAGGGTTCTTGCTTCGATAAGTAACGGGTCGCGGTTTCCATTAGTTCTTGAAGATCTTGGATCGTATTCCATATTTGGCTACAGGTTTCGTCACATCGTTGGCGGGTTTCATCCATCAGTTGAGTTTAATTGCGTTTTTTCTTTTCTTAGAAAAAAAAAATTACGATAGTTGCTAAGTCATTGTTTTGAGTTTGAGTCCAAACCCTATTGCTGAATTTGAACTCAACTAGGGCTTACAAAGTCGAAAAAAAAAAAATTGCGATTGTTGCTAAGTCATTGTTTTGAGTTTAAGTCCAAACCCTATTGCTGAATTTGAACTTAACTAGGGTTTACAAAGTCGAAAAAAAAAATCGCTCAATTAGGGTTAGGGTTTTGAATTCGCCAAAAAAAAAAAATTGCAATTGTTGCTAAGTCATTGTTTTGAGTTTGAGTCCAAACCCTATTGCTGAATTTGAACTCAACTAGGGTTTACAAAGTCGAAATAAAAAAATCGCCCAATTAAGGTTAGGGTTTTGAATTCGCAAAAAAAAAAAAAAAAAAAAAAAATTGCGCTTGTTGCTAAGTCATTATTTTGAGTTTGAGTCCAAACCCTATTGCTGAATTTGAACTCAACTAGGGTTTACAAAGTCGAAAAAAAAAATCGCTCAATTAGGGTTAGGGTTTTGAATTCGCCAAAAAAAAAAATTGCAATTGTTGCTAAGTCATTGTTTTGAGTTTGAGTCTAAACCCTATTGCTGAATTTGAACTCAACTAGGGTTTACAAACTCGAAAAAAAAATTGCGATTGTTGCTAAGTCATTGAATTGAGTTTGAGTCCAAACCCTATTGCTTAATTTGAACTCAACTAGGGTTTACAAAGTCGGAATAAAAAATGGCCCAATTAGGGTTAGGGTTTTGAATTCGCAAAAAAAAAAAGAAAAAAAAATTGCGATTGTTGCTAAGTCATTGTTTTGAGTTTGAGTCCAAACCCTATTGCTTAATTTGAACTCAACTAGGGTTTACAGAGTCGAAAAAAAAGGCCCAATTAGGGTTAGGGTTTTGAATTCGCAAAAAAAAAA
>NW_010361199.1:618-850 GCF_000414095.1 Morus notabilis | reverse complement strand
TTCAGTTTTGATTCACAAAATAAAAGAACTGAATAGATTAAATCTCTATATTGACTCCGAAAAGATTATTATTACAAGTTATCTAAAATCGACAATATATCAATATGACAATATTGCAGTAAAAGACAATTTGCAAAATAATTTGAATAACAAAACATTGCATGACGAAATTACATAAGAAAAGTGTGACTAAACTTATATAAAAATTGGCACACAATATTTTGAAAAGTAA
>NW_010361199.1:0-252 GCF_000414095.1 Morus notabilis | reverse complement strand
AAATTTGGTAATTTGCTCTGATTTTTTGGGAAGGAATTCAGATTCATCTCAAAGGGAACACGTGTCGAAGCTTGATTGGAGGAAAAGAAGCCAGCCTGCCACGTGGCGCGCGCGGAGTGGAGGAAAGGAGCTGGCCGTTGGAGACAGCTGGGACCTGCTCGGACAGCTGGCGCGCGCAGAAGGAAGGAGCGGGCTGGCAGCGTAGGTGCGGGACCCATGCGGGAGAGTTAGACGCGCGCTGAAGCTGCGTGG
>NW_010361198.1:0-2333 GCF_000414095.1 Morus notabilis | reverse complement strand
CGGGCCCGCCCCGGGGCCGCACCGGGGCCACCCCGGGGCTGTAGCGGGGCTGTCCCAGGGCCATACCGGGGCCGTACCGGGGCTCTCTTCTATCTAACAGCTGATGGACCCCGTTACGAGACCAAAATTTGTCACCCTTCCCGTGGCGGTTGTAGAGCGCGATGAGAGCTTCGATCTAAAGGCTGTTGGGCCCCGTTTCGACACGAAAAGTTGTCGCCATTCCTGTGGCGATTGTAGAGCGCGAAGAGAGCTTCGATGTGATGGATGATGGGCCTCGCTACGACACCAAATGATGTCGCCTTTCCCGTGCCCGTTGTAGATCGTGAAGTGAGCTTCGATCTAACGGCTGATGGGCCCCGTTTTGACACCAACAGTTGTTGCCATTCCTGTGGCAGTTGTAGAGTGTGAAGAGAGCTTCGATCTAACGGCTGATGGGCCCCATTACGACACCAAAAGTTGTCACCGTTCCCATGGCAGTAGTAGAGCGCGAAGCGAGCTTCGATCTAACGACTGATGGGCCCCGTTATGACACCAAAAGTTGTTGTCATTCCTGTGGCTGGTGTAGAGCGGCAAGAGAAGTTTGAGCGCAAAGAGAGCTTTGATCTAACGGGTGATGCCATTATGACACCAAAAGTTGTCCCCATTCTAGTGCCGGTTGTAGAGCGCGAAGAGAGCTTCGATCTAACGGATGATGGGCCTTGTTACGACTACGAAAGTTGTCATCATTGTAGATCATGAAGAGAGCTTCGATCTAATGACTGATGGGCCCCGTTACGACACCAAAAGCTGTCATCGTTCCCGTGGCGGTTGTAGAACGTGAAGAGAGCTTCGATGTAATGGCTAATGGGCCCCGATAGGACACCAAAAGTTGTTGCCGTTCTCATGGCCGTTGTAGATCGCGAAGACAGCATCGATCTAATGGCTGATGGGCGCCGTTTCGAACCGAAACGTGGTCGCCATTCCAGTGGCGGTGGTAGAGCGTGATGTGAGCTATGATATAACGGATGATGGGCCCCGTTACGACACCAAAAGATGTCGCCATTCCCGTGGCGTTTCTAGAGCGCGAACAGAGATTAGATCTAACGGTTGATGGGCCCCGTTACACACCAAAAGTTTTGAGCATTCTTGTGGCCGTAGTAGATTGCGAAGAGAGCCTCGATCTAACGGCTAATGGGGCCCGTTACGACACCAAAAGTTGTCACTGTTTTCATGGCAGTTGTAGAGGGCGAAGAGAGCTTTGATCAGACGGATTATGGGCCTCGTTACGACACCAAGAGTTTTCACCATTCCTGTGCCAGTCGTAGATCGATATCAGAGCTTCGATCTAATGGCTGATGGGCCCCGTTACGTGACCAAAAGTTGTCGCCGTTCCGGTGGCAGTTGTAGATCACGAAGAGACATTCTCGCCGTTCTGGTGGCGGTTGTACATTACTAAGATTGCTTCAACCTAATGGCTGTTGGGCCCCGTTATGACCAAAAGTTGTCACCGTTCCCATGGCAAATTTAGAGTGCAAAGAGATCTTCGATCTGACAGATTATGGGCCCCGTTACGACAAAAAAAGTTGTCACCGTTCCCGCGGCCTTTGTAGAGTGCGAAGAGAGCTTCGATCTGACGGATTATGGGCCCCGTTATGACACCAAAAGTTGTCACCGTTCCCATGGCAGTCGTAGATCACGAAGAGAGCTTCGATGTATTGGTTGTTGGGCCCCGTTACGACACCAAAATTTGTCATCCTTCCCGGGGAGGTTGTAGAGTGCGAAGAGAGCTTCAATCTGACAGATTATGGGCCCCGTTACGACACCAAAAGTTGTCGCCGTTCCCGTGCCAGTCGTAGATCGCAAAGAGAGGTTCGATCTAACGGCTGATGGGCCCCGTTACGACACCAAAATTTGTCACCGTTCCCGTGCCATTCGTTGATCGCGATGAGAGCTTTGATCTAACAACTGAGGGTCCCCGTTACAGCACCAAAAGTTATCACCGTTCCCCTGGCGGTGGTAGAGCGCGAAGAGAGCTTCGATCTAACGGCTGATGGGCCCCATTACGACACCAAAATTTGTCACCGTTCCCGTGCCATTCATTGATCGCGAAGAGAGCTTCGATCTAACGGCTGAGGGGCCCCGTTACGACACCAAAAGTTGTCACCGTTCCCCTGGCGGTGGTAGAGCACGAAGAGAGCTTTGATCTAACGACTAATGGGCCCCGTTACAACGCTAATAGTTGTTGCCGTTCCCGTGGCGGTTGTAGGGCGTGAACGGAGCTTTCATCTAATGGCTTATGGGCCCTGTTACGACACCAAAAGTTTTGCCGTTCCCGTGGTAGTTGTAGATCACGA
>NW_010361197.1:123585-123701 GCF_000414095.1 Morus notabilis | reverse complement strand
AAAGGGATTTATCAGGAACAACACTTCCCCGTGAGGTGCATCTGTTCTGCTCGTGAAGAAGCACGGTGGATCCCTTCAGTTGTGTATCGACTACTGAAAGGTGAAAAGAGGTAACC
>NW_010361197.1:107353-123027 GCF_000414095.1 Morus notabilis | reverse complement strand
AATGTAGTTGAAATCCGGAGTTTCTTAGGACTTGTAGGATATTATCGATGCTTCGTGAAGGACTTCTCAAGTATTGATGCCCCGATGACTTAGTTGACTAAAAAAGAAATCAGATTTGAATGGGATGCCGACTGTGAACATGCATTCCAAGAACTGAATACTAGCCTGACTAGCGCGCCGATCTTGACGATCCCAAATAGTGAGGAATCGTACGAAGTGTACTCAGACACATCAAGATGAGGACTAGGATGTGTTTTGATGTAAAATGGATGTGTTGGGCCTACGCATCTCGTCAACTGAAGCCACATGAACATAACTAGCCCACACATGATCCGGAGTTCGCAGCAGTGATGTTCACTTTAAAGATATAAAGATGCTACCTCTATGGAGTAAAATTTCAGATCTTTTCTGACCACAAGAGCTTAAAGTATTTATTTCCACATACCCTTATTACTTTTTGGACTGTTCACTGATCTAATTTGTCCCCCCATTACGGCTCTGTAGATCCCCTTTAATAGCTAGTGATCCGTTCCAGGCGGTTTTAGGGGCTTCTAATTATTTCCTGTACAACTGACCTTCTCCAAACCCAGATGCAAGCTCGGGATATTAGGCTGATCTTCTCAGGGGTCTTCCTTGGGAC
This sequence comes from Morus notabilis, assembly GCF_000414095.1. Taxonomy (NCBI): domain Eukaryota; kingdom Viridiplantae; phylum Streptophyta; class Magnoliopsida; order Rosales; family Moraceae; genus Morus; species Morus notabilis. The sequence goes on along the minus strand of NW_010361197.1, from coordinate 122,387 downwards.
GTGGATCTAGTTGCTTGTGTTCTGCCGTCTGCGCTCATGCTAACATCGGCTGAGGGTAGCCTCTCTCACTGCCGACTTTATCGCGTTACTTTGCCCGGGCTGGTCTCACAGACCTCGACTGTGTATACAGTTGGCGGTCTCGATCTCCTTATACATTCGACTCTCCTGCCATACAGGAGAGACCAATGAGGCTCGAGCGTCGAGGGCTAAATGACATGGCAGGCATGGGGCCACGTGTGGCCTGATCGTTGTCCGACGTGTCGACGTGAATTTTCCCACACAACAGCTGCCCCACAGGTCGAGGCTTTTCTTCGGACTGCCTCGAGCTAGGTCTGGGGTTTGCTCTTGTTCTCCTTTCATTTGCTTCGGGCATGGGAGCACAACTCCAAACCTTTTTCGCAATGATGGCCCTGGTGCTTCAGAACCCCTCAAGAAGCGCAAACGTCGCGTCCGTTCAATTGCCATGCTGACATGGCCTTTCATTTGAATGGATGAACCTAGGCTACTGGATCGCGACCCCTTAGCTTCCCGCCCTTCCCCCAGCCGTTGGACCAAGCTCCTGTGCTCCCATCGTTAGATGCGAACGCATCTGATCAGACAGTTGGGGGTCGAGGCCCTTAGGTTAATATAAAGGGTCTCTTCGTGTCTGAATCATTCGAAAACATCTTGAAGCAGCTGAAACTCTGCCAAAATTTCTCCAGGATCATTCCCTTCTTGCCATTTCATGGATTTCCAATGACATTCTTCTCAAGAGCTCGTGTACCTCTCCTGCACCTTATTCCTCGGTAAGCGTCTTCTCGAACTTCCTGTCCGCTCATTTTGTTTATCGCGCTCGGAATATGGTAGATCGTTTCCTAAGCGGTGGGAATAGTCGGGAACGGCATGATATGAGGGGTTAGAACCTGACTTTGATATTATCCGCCACGTCCTGGACTGGCCATAGGAGTTTTGAGTGATTCTGGGTTTCTTGTTTGGCATTCTAGGTTAGTTTGAATGGTCGTCGCTCTGGTTCAGTTCATGCCCAGGCTCGAACCGTCGTCGCTTTAACTCCAATTTTAACCAACTAAACGTCTTAATCTTTAAGCGCCGAACTCCCTTTCCTTCCCCTCTCGACTTATAGGAACTAACCTTAGATTTTTCCTTTACAGTAATGGCTTCTAGAGGGATAAAATGTCGATGGGGGTCATCTTCCGTGCCTTTCGTGAGGCCGGATCCAACGCCAGCCGCCGAGTCTTCTTCCTACTCTACCGCCAGTGACTCACTTCTGATGGAGGTCGAGGGCTACGTCCCTGACCTACGCGACGAGGAGGACAATGTCAATCACATGGTTGAAGGCGAGATCGACTCTTCGAGTAGTGCTGGCTCCCTGGTGGGAGGCGTTATGTTCGGCAGTAGCGGCTAAATTACGGGCGTCCCTGTGGCCTCGATAGGGGCAGACGACGACCGTCTGCCCTTTACTGCTGACTACATTGTACCGAAGACACGGAAGAAAGACATCATCCGCGCATATAAGAAGGGGCGCGTGGATAGCCGATGGTTCGAGTATCTCCTACCTGATGCCCACTTTAGGGCGAGCCAACCACCCCTGGGCTATATGTCCGTATACACCCGGGCCTTCACGGCGGGGATAACCCTCCATATACACCCGTTCGTTAAATCCTTGTGCAACCTCCACGGCATCTCCCCCACACAACTGGCCCTGAACTTTTGGTATATTTTTGCCAGTATGTGGATTTTTTGGGACCAAAGGTTTGATGTAGACCTACCTTTGGATGAATTTCTTTTTGTCTATAAGCTTTGCCATACCCTTAGGTGTGACGCCTTGTATTTTTTGGGCGGTCACGGGCGATCTAAGCCCATCTTAGGAAAATTAATAATAGGGTTACCCTCGTTGTCACACGGCTGGAAGCCGATGTTTTTTATGGTGAAGGGCATGTTCGACATTCACCCAGTTGACAAGCCCTTTAAGCGCCTGGGTGTGAGAACATCCTTTGGGATGCTGAGTGAGTTTCCTTCGACCGTCTGTTTACAGTTGTCACTGTTCTTTCCTCTTATATACCGCTGACCCTTTTTTTTGTACAGTGCCCCAGGATCGTCCCCAGCTTTCGGGGAATCGTCTTGCAAGGGTGAAGCAAGCCTTCAGCTTCCCGGAGACCCTTCGTCACGTCAGCACCTTGCTAACATGTAACAACTTGAAAAGTTCCTCTTCAACTTCACAGTTGAAGGTTAGTTTTAGTGTGTATATATATATATATATATATATATATTTTTTTTTTTTTTTACGTGTCGCCGGTATGTGTTTTTGACTCCGACTGTGATGTAGATATGAAGACCTTGCAACTGCACGTTCCTGGCGAGAAGGGGCGTTCCAAGAAGCTGAGGTCAAGCGAGAGGCCGAGCGAGCCTGCTACGGCCAAGGTCCCGCCGAGGCCAACGCCTACAGTCGAGCCTTCAGCTACCCGAGAGACACCGAGACCAAAGAGGTCTCGACCGGCTGAGACGTCAGTGATGGAGGCCGAGCCATCACCGGTAATTGAGATTACCGATGCTCATGAGGCCCTTCCGCCCCAAGAGTGCCTGCTGCTTCCCGGGGCAAGGGTCATTGACCCTTAGTTCATCGTTACTGATGTTGCTCCGACACAGATTGAAGTGACATTAAGTCTGCCCCCGCACTTTTCTGTCGTCTTCCAGGCTTTGTACGAGTCCTTCTTTGAGCAGGATTGGGAGAGCGCGACTCGGGCTTCCCTGATCGGCCGTACGCGCCAGCAGATCTCTCTCTAGATCCATGTATACTTTGCCGCCTATATGTCACATTTTTGTCTTTCTTTTTCTTTTTCTTTTTTTTATTAACAGATTCTTTTTGACTTGGCAGTCCCTTGTCCTCTCTCTTCTTAACTTTATCGATATGGTTAAGGTGGAAGAGAGAAGTAGGGGTATGGACCGTATCGAAGGGCGTTTGAAGGCTCTCCTAAAAAAGGAAAGAGACAGTAAGGAAGAGACCTCAAATAGGCTTACCCTCGTCGCCAAGGAGCTGGAGGAAGTAAAAGCGGATCTGGAGCGTGCCCGGAAGGAGATTGTGTTGGTCTCTGAATCAAATTCGGATGCGGAAGCGTGGGGAAGGCGGATCAAGTATAACAAAAATTTTCACAAAACTTTTGAGATACTCTATAGATTATATTAATTTATGCACGAATAAATTAATCATATTAATTTATATATTAATAACTTAATTAGGAAAAATACCTGGAGGTTGACTCGGTTGATAACTTGAGTTCTTTGACCTCGAACGATCTTTGCTCCAAAGCCTTGTGTTTAGAAAACCAAAGTCTTCCATGTCAATTCCTTAAATCTACGTAGACGTGTGTATGGGCACACTCGAGACAAAATCGGGTTAGAACAAACACTCAAATTTTCACAAACACCAACGCATGCACGATGTGGAAGTTTTGGGAGAAAAATTTTCCTTTTCTCTATTTTTGGGAATTCGGCCAGCCCCCTTAAGAATTAGGTTAAAAAATTGTCACTCGTAATTTTTTATCATATCTTATTTATAGAGTAGAACTCAAACTTCTAGAAAGAATCAAATCTCTATCTCTTATTTGAATTTCGAACAAAAATTCTCCTCTCTCTTATCTCCTTATGGCCGGCCAACCCTAGGGTTTTCTATCCCTGTATGTGGCGCCAATTGCAGATAGAGAAGGAAGAGAAAATCATCCTTTATCCTGTAGTCCAATTTTAATTCAAATTCAAATTTGAATTTAAGTCAAACTTAAATTAATTTGAATTCTAAATTGAACAACTTATCAAATAAGTTTAAAAGGATAAATTTAAATTATGCTCATGATTCAAATTCAAATTTAAATAATCACATTATTTAAATAATAATTAATTCTCAATTAATTATTTTCGAGTATTTAATTTTAGAATTCCATAATTCTAAAATTCCCATTTTACCCTTTGTGTCTGGTAGAATTACAAGGACGACGAGGGGACTAATAGACCTATAATCCCATGCTCCAATAAAATTAATAATTAATTAAACACTTTAATTAATTAATTAATTCTATTAATTCTAATAGTTACTCCACTATAAACTTGGAATTGCACTATCAAAATTATAGATATTAATTACTTCTAAACTGTGAAGTGTCCGTTTAATATAGTCATTGCATATAGATCAATCCTCCATAAATAATTCATAATTAGAGCCAGGTAGAATCCGTTAACCTCTTTAATTATATATTCATCCTTGAGTACCATTGATTCTCTAATGGATAGTGATTCATAAAACACATTCATGAACCAGAGCGCTCTTACTAATCCAAGTACCGAATCAACACTCAAGAGAATTATTTATCTACTTCTTTCTCAAGAAGGAATGGATTCCATCTCCTATAATAACATTCCCGGCTACCTATTTCATCATGCCTCCAAAATACAAGGAATAGGATTCAGGGTCTTGGAATCCGTACCGAGTAAATCAAAAGACACAAATTCATAAATAGGAGTTTGTTAAGAACTAAGGAAGATCATTATATATATGACCATCGGTAGACTCAATTAGAATTTCTATGCTTAACGAAAATTATTAGAAATTCATATTGTGTTTGTGTCCCTGTTCCACACAATCTTATTATGCGAAATATACTCATTCAATATCTCACCATATTAATAGTGCGCATAGTACCATTACATGCTAAATAGGAATGACATGTATTAATAATATTTTAATTAAAGATTCTGAACTTTAATTAAATTCATTATGAACAACGTTTTTTATTATTATCCTTAAACATTATCCTCTCGTATACAACACTTATATACAATGTTTAAGGTTACATAAATAATCATGAAATTTTCATTTGATATTCATGAATATATGCACATAAAATGATGAATCAACTATTTTATTAATTAAATAATAAATATCCTATTACATCTCATGCTTCTAGGACACTATTCCCAATAGATTGAACTTGTCCGCAAAGAGGCTGCCGACTCCAAGGATGCCTTCTGAAAGGAGGGATACAACCTTGGTAGGCAGGAGGGCTATGACCTGGGCAAGAAGGAAGAGGTCAAGAAATTTGTTGCTTTTGCCAAGTTTGCTCGAAATAATGAAGATGTCGCTGCTAAGGCTGTCGAGGATTTTAAAACCTCCGAGGAGTTACATGATATGCGTGCCAGCGACATGCTGTGAGTGGGCGAGCAAATCGTGGCCAGAATTAATAGGCATCTGCGTGGCCTCAACTTTGACTTCCTCTATGAGCTCCCTTCTGACGATCTGCTGAAGGTGGGGGCGACGAGGGCAGCGGCGAAGCTGGGGAAGTGACAGCTGATGGTGGCGAGGGCAGCCAAGGTGGTGGAGGCGATGAGGCCTAGGATGCTAGGAGTCGAACTATAACTTCTCTTGTTGTAATATTGTTTTACTATTCAGACAATGGATTATATATATATATATACATATATTATATATATAATATTATTATTTTTTATATGCATCTAATTGCCTTTATTTTTTAAGTCTTAATAAAATTCTGCTAAGCAAATCGTCTCTCCTCCTTGGAGGGGGCGATGTTTCACTTCACCCCTTAAGGTCATCGTTTTAGCAAATTCCTTAAAATTAGCTAAGTAAATCGTCTATTCTCCTTGGAGGAGGCGACGTTTCATTTTACCCCTTAGGGTCATTGTCTTGGCAAATTTCTTAAAATTTGCTAAGTAACTCGTATCTCCTCTTTAGAGGAGGCGACACTTTATTTTGCCCCTTAGGGTCATCGTCTTGGCAAATTCCTTAAAATTTGCTAAGTGAATCGTCTCTCCCCTTTGAGGAGGTGACGTTTCATTGGGTATATGAATATTTTTTGTGATATGTAGACCCTTTACTCCCCCCATGTATCTTTGAAAAACTTTGATTTTTAGGCAGACATATTTAATGGGTTAATTTTTGGACACATGCTATGAATAAGCTTCGTTTATATTAATGAAGTGCCAAACATAACTAAAGTATGTAAGAATTCATACACTATTGGTAGTATAGTTTTAACTGCTCTGCATTCCATGGGTGTTGAATCCGTTTGCCGGTGAGGCTTTCCAGAACGTAGGTTCCTGGGCGTAGCACCTCCCTTATGTGGTAGGGTCCTTCCCAAGTCGAGCCCAGGGGGCTAGTATTTTTTAGTTTAGTACTCTGCATCACCCTTTTTAACAACAGATTTCCTGAGACAAACCTCCTTCGCTTGACATTCTTGTCGTAGTATCGGGCTGTCCTTCTTTGGTAAGCGGCGAGTCGTAACTGGGAGTCGAGCCTTTTTTCTTCCAGTAGGTCGAGTTCTCCGTTCATGGCTTCCATGTTTATGTCATCGTTATACATGACAGTTCTTAGAGTCGGCGTCTCAATCTCTATAGGGAGAACAACCTTGATTCCATATGCCATATAGAATGGTGTTTCGCCCATGGTGGTTCGGCTCATCGTTCTGTATGCCCATAAGACTTTGGGAAGTTCTTCGGCCCATTTTCCCTTTAGGTCATCAAGCTTTTTCTTCAAGGTATGCTTTAAGATTTTGTCGATGGCCTCCACTTGGCCATTGGACTACGGGTGTATTAGGGCTGATAAGTCCTTTCTTATGCCTAAATCATCACAAAACTTACGCGTCGAGGTGTTGTCGAACTGCTTCCAGTTATCAGACATGATCGAGTATGGAACGCCGAATCTACATACAATATTATTCCATATGAAGCTGGTGCAGGCTGCCTTTGTAGTCAAAGTAAGGCCTTTCGTCTCAGCCCACTTAGTGTAATAGTCCACAGCGACGATAGCGAACTTAAGGCCTCTGAGTGCAAGGTGTATGGTCCAATCAGGTCGATCCTCCATTTGGCAAAAGGCCATAGGCTAAGAATGGAAGTTAGGTTCTCTGGGGGTGCTCTAGGAATTGTGGCATATCGTTGGCACTTATCACAACGCCAAGCGTATTGAAACGCGACATTTTTAAGCATAGGCCAATAGTACCCATGCCTTAAAACCTTAAGCGTTAGATATTGCCCCCCAGTATGATTACCACACACTCCTTCATGGATCTCCCTGAGGACCTCTCGCGACTCATGATCATCTAGGCACCGCTGCAAAGGCGTTCAGAAGCCTCGTCTATATAGCACACCGTCATACAGTAGGTATCTAGCGGCTCTGTACTTGATCCTTCTGGCTTCATCTCTGTCATTGGGCAACTTTGCGTTCATCAAATACTAGACGAGGGGTGTCATCCAGTCTCCAGCTGTCTGAATAGTCAGGACTTCTGCCGCCTCGTCAATGGTCAGCCGTTCTAATTTTTCGATGGGGACGACCCCTACTAGGTCTGAATCTTTTGAGGACGCCAGCTTGGCCAAGGCGTCGGTGTTTGTGTTTTCGGCTCTTGGCACCTGTTGTATTTCATAGATCTTGAATTTTGCAAGCTATTCCTTTACTTTCCTTAGATAGGCCCCCATTCTCTCTCCCCGTGCCTGATATTCCTTTTTCACCTGCCCGACCACTAGTTGAGAGTCACTAAAAATTTTGAGTCTCTCGATCTTTAAATGACTTGCTAACCGTAATCCTGCAATCAGCACCTCATATTCTGCTTCATTATTCGACGCTTTGAATTTGAATCGTACAGCCGAGGTGATTTTGTGATCCTCTGGGCTTATTAGCATGACGCCGGCTCCTGATCCGGTTTCATTTGATGCTCCGTCCACGTAAAGGTTCCATCTTATTTTCTTAACTTCTTCGTCGGCGTCTAACGCCGGTCTATGGGAGAACTCGGCAGGAAGTTCGCCAGTGCTTGTCCCTTGATTGCTGCCCTCGGTATGTATTCGATGTCAAATTAACTCAGCTCTACCGACCATTTCAAGACTCAACCTGAAGTTTCAGGTTTTTGTAATGCTTGCCTTAGCGGGTGGTTCATTAAGATTCGTATGGTGTGGGCCTGGAAATAGTGCCGAAGCTTCCTCGAGGCCACCATCAAAGCGAGAGCTAACTGTTCCATCCAGGAATATCTTGACTCGGCGTCTAGGAGCCTTTTACTTACGTAGTAGACTGGTAACTGGGTCCCTTCTTCTCTGATCAGTACTGAGCTTACGGCGTGCTTTGATACGGAGAGGTATAAGCTTAACTTCTCATTGGGTATGGGTTTTGATAGGATGTGAGGTCTGCCAAGGTGCTCCTTCAGCCTCTAGAAGGCCTCTTCACATTAAGGTGTCCACTCAAAACGCTTGCTTCCTTTCATGGCATCGAAGAAGGGAACGCATTTGTTCGTCGCCTTAGATATGAATCTATTAAGGGCGGCGACGCATCCTGTGAGCCTTTGGACCTCTTTCGGTTTCGCAGGAGACCTCATATCCTGCAATGCTCTTATCTTCTCCGGGTTGGCCTCTATTCCTCGGTCACTGACCATAAAGCCAAGAAACTTTCTAGACCCGACCCCAAAAGCGTATTTCAAAGGATTTAGCTTCATGCGGTATTTCTTTAATACATTAAACATTTTGCCCAAATGGTCGACGTGCTGTCTTGCCTTTATACTCTTTACCAGCATGTCATCAACATACACCTCCATCGTCCTTCTGATTTACTTTGCAAATATTTTGTTTACTAGCCTTTGGTACGTTGCCCCTGCGTTCTTTAAGCCAAAGGGCATTACCTTGTAGCAATAGAGGCCCATGTCCGTTATGAACGACGTGTGCTCTTCATCGGATGGATGCATTAGAATCTGGTGATAGCCGGAGTAGGCATTCATGAAGCTTAACAATTCGCGCCTGGCAGTGGCGTCGACCATCTAATCTATTCGGGGAAGTGAGAAACCGTCTTTTGGGTAGGCTTTGTTAATGTAGCTGAAGTCGACACACGTCCTCCATGTTCCATTAGGTTTCTTTACCAAGACAGGGTTTGAAACCCATTTGAGATAGTGAGCCTCCCTAATGAAGCCGTTATTGATGAGTTTGTCGACCTCGTCCTTTAAAGCCTCGTACCTTTCTGGATTCATCGGTCGGTATTTTTGACATTTTGAAGGGTAAATGGGGTCGACGTTCAGAGCATGGCTCATGACTTGGGAGTCGATGCCTTCCATGTCTGCATGCGTCCAAGCGAACACATCCAGATTTTTCTGTAGGAATTCCTCAACCTTAATTCTGAGCGCCGACGGTAGATCCGACCTTATCTTTAGTACCTTTGTCAGTTCCTGTTGATCCACTTGGACTTCCACCAACTGCTAGATTGGTTGGGACCATGACTCTTCCGTGACCCTAGGGTTTATATCCTTCACTGGTCCTTGTTGTACCATTCTCACCTCCAGCTTCCCCGGCTGATCGTACCCGTGTATGGCATCTGAGTATGCTATTCTAGACTCGTATTGGTTGATTTTTATTTCCCCTATGCCATTAGGTGTGGGAAACTTGAGCTTTTAGTGATAAATGGAGCTTATCACCTTTAGCGCCTGAAGGGTCGGCCTTCCGATTACAGCGTTATACTGTGAGCCCCCTTTGATCACCACAAAATTTGCCATGGTGGTTGCCTGCCTGGGTTTCTCCCTCGCGATTATCGGCAATTGAATCGTCCATTGGGGGATGACTGAGTCCCCCGTGAACCCATACAACGGCCGGGCCGTTTTCTCTAATTGCTCCTTAGGAATCTCCATTTTTTCCAAGCAGTCGGAGTATAAAATGTCCACCAAGCTCCCATTGCCCACCAGGATCCTGCATACGGTGTGGTTCCCAATAACTGCCTCGACCACCAAAGTGTCGTTGTGGGGGAAATGGACTCCGTTTGCATCCTCCTCGGTGAACGCCACGTCAGTGCCACTGAATTTGGTCGCCTTGGTGGTGGAGAGATTCCAAAATCTCTCCTGGTACACCCCTTGCCTCATGGGCATAGCTCTTCTGGGACTTCCTGGAGTCTCCCCTAGATACGGTCCCCCGTGTGTGGTTCTTATGACACCGACCGGCTCACGATCTTTAAATCACCGATGCTCCTCCCGGCATCGACCGTCATTTCTGGGGACATGACCTCGTCTTTAAGCCTTAAACTCTTGTAGCCTCCCCTCGCGGATTAATCTTTCGATTTCCTCCTTTAGGTCGGCACATTCATTGGTGTTATGGCCAACGTCACCGTGGAACCGGCAGTACTTGCTCTGATTCCTTCAGTTTGGGTTCGACTTCATTGGTTCCAGTCGGAGTAATAAGTTTCCTCGTCCGACTTGGTTGAACACTCTCTCGATGCCTACAGTGAGCTCGTGATAGGAGTCATACCATTGGAACGGCCGAGGCTTCCGATTTTCCTCCTGCCTCAGCTTCTTTATCTCCGGAGGGTTTGGCGTCGACGCGGTCTACTTCTCTCCGTTTCCCCCGCCTCGTCATTTCTGATTATCTTGCTTTCCCGAGGTCGACCCCTGTTCTGGTCCTTTTTTTTTATTAGACCTGTGCTCGGGATCGTTTGCATCGGCCTCTTCAGCGTTGATATACCCCTATGCCCTTGCCAGAAACTCTTTATAGGTGGTCAGGGGCTTCCGGTTCAAGTCGTACTTAAACGGGGTGGTCTTTTTCATACTGGACAGGGCCCCCATAAGAGCCTCCCAATCCGTCATATATGTTGTAGCGGCGGCGGCTTCCCCGTATCTTACAAGTCATTCTTTTAATGACTCGTTCAGTTTTTGGTATAACATTGTTAGGTTTTGTTTTGGCAGGATATATTTCTTTACCCCAATGAACTGAAGGGAGAAAGCTTCCTTCAGCTTCTCCCAACAGGAGATGGACTTTGGTTTGAGTGTCTGGAACCATCTTCAGGCAGAGTTCGTCAAGTGGTTTCAGAATGCTCGGCACATTATCTCCTCTGCATATCCATGCAGAAACATGTGTCCCGTGTACATTTCTAGGTGATCGTTGGGATCCCCTCTACCATCATATGGTAGGATAGTTGGGGACTTGTATTTGTTGGGTAAAGGCGGCGCCATGATTTCTGCGGTAAACGAGTGGTCGTGAGTTCGGCTGGGAGTGATGTCGACTACTTCCGCCACCTATCTAAGGTTCTTTTGTAGGTGGCTTACCTGGCTTCTGATATCTATCTTTAAACCGGTGACGTCACCAGTGAACCTTTCTTCTAGGCTCGTCACACGCTCCATAATGGCTTTAGCCTCGTCTGTAGAGATTGCAGAGCTGGCCCTTTTTTAGGCTCCTGCCTTCTTCGTATTCAGCTTGTCCCTCAGGTCTCCGCCTTCTTGCACTATCCCCGAATCTCCTGGGATATTCTTTCTCGGGTTCCGAGGTGGCGCTTCAGGGTTTTCCAGATCGGTGAGTGCTCTTCTCTCCTGGGTTCGTCGCCTGGCAGCCCTTTGTCAGCTACCAAGGGACTTGGACGGTCGAAATCTTGGATTATCTCCCCTGGCATTTTCACTGTCCCTGATCCCTTCTGGGGCACCCCGGTGGTCACCAGCATCCTGGTTCCCAGCCATGGCACCTCCTGGTGGTCTCGAGGCATCTTCCAAGGGAGGCATGGAATTTCTTCCTTCCAATCGCTCGACAACGGTCATTAGTCCTCGAACCAAGTCGGTCAGAGTGTCCAGCCGGGCCTGCATCTGTGCTGGATCAAGCAGCGGTGTGCCTGCAGGTGGAGCTTCAGCCCTCGCCGGGGGTTGATTCCCCTGGTTGAGCTGATTCCTCCCAGCCCCACTGTTGGTTGGATGTGTGACATTTTCTTTCGTTTGACTAGTCAGATTTGAAGCACCATTTTTCTTTCTTGGAGGCATGGTCATTTGTTGTCTGGGGTTGAATACGTGAACCAGAGATTCTAGGTTCGATCCCCAGTGGAGTCGCCAATTGTTGATGGTGGAATTTCGTCAACAAGGCGAGATATGCTTATGAAAGTACGGACGCACAGGAGTTTTATAGTGGTTCACCCTTCGCAACAAGAGCTACATCCACTATTTTATATTTCTCTTGTCTTTGTTCTTGCAAGTTACATATGCATAAGGAAAAATCTCCCCTCCCTCTCTCAGGGGCTCTTCCCCTTTTATAGTGGATATTGCATGAGTCTCTGCCCAATGGTAGGCAGTTTGGACTATTTGACCGTGTCTTTCATGGGGCCCGCCCACTCGAGTGGTCTATGGCCTCTTTTGTTTAGACCGTAGCCTGCCATTACCTTTTGGACTGTTCACTGCTCCAATTTGTCCCCCCATTACGGCTCTGTAGATCCCCTGTAATAGCTAGTGATCCATTCCAAGCAGTTTTAGGGGCTTGTAATCATTTCATGTACAACTGACCTTCTCCAAACCCAGACGCAACCTCGGGATATTCGGCTGATCTTCTCAGGGGTCTTCCTTGGGACGTGGATCCAGTTGCTTGTGCTCTGTCGTCTGCGCTCATGCTAACATCGGCCGAGGGTAGCCTCTCTTATGGCTGACTTTATCGCATTACTTTGCCCGGGCTGGTCTCGTAGACCTCGACTGTGTATACAGTCGACGGTCTCGATCTCCTTATACATTCGACTCTCCTGCCATACAGGAGAGACCAATGAGGCTCGGGCGTCGAGGGCTAAATGATGTGGAAGGCATGGGGCCACCTGTGGCCTGATCGTTGTCCGACGTGTCGACGTGAATTTTCCCACACAACAGTTAGTGAAAGGTATTTTAGACATTTAATACAACACAAGATCAAACCCGCAACTCCTCAAATTCCATCCTAGCTAAACCGTCCCCGGTGCCACTAGACCAAATGGTCTAAGGCTTCTCTAGTATGATTAAGTTAATAGATTATACAAAAGTAGATTTAAAAAAAATAGTGTCATGGATTTTAACTTTTAGGGACTTTTTATTGTAAATTTGGTACGCGGAGATTTAAACAGATATGAGATACACTCTCCTTAAAGCTTTTGCCCCTCTAGGTTGAGATTGCTTTAGGTTTTAACAACAATCCGCTTTTAGGATATAATATTTTATTGTAAACTTGGTGCGTCCTTAAAACTTTTACCCCTCTAGGTTGAGATTACTTTAGATTTTAATAGCAAACCGCTTTTAGGATATAATAAGAAGAGATTGTATTCCTTCTCGCTTACCATGAAATAAGAAATTTATAATTGGGATGATTTAATCCCTTTTATAAAATTTGAAAGGCTCATAATATGACCCAAAGCGCCTCTATAACCTCACAATACGTAAGTGTGCGAGTCACTAGGTGTGTCACTTAGTACTTTTATAGCTCACTAAAAAGTGTGACCCTTTATAAAAGTACTAAAAAACTTTATGTCTTTTCCACGTGGGACAATGAAATACTATACTTTTTTATTTTATACTTGAACAACTCTTGACACTTTACCTTTATTTTTGGTTGAATTTTATAAATCTTGGACATTCCACGAAAATAAATCCCCACATGTATTATAAGTAGTGCTGAAATATTAGACGGGATGCCCGCGACTACTGAAAACTCTGAATTTTTACCCGATGACCGAGCCCGAATTTTCAAGCTGCCCGACCTGAGAAAGACCATGGACGGACTTCGGGTAAGTTTTGGCTGCCTGAGCCCGGTCGGTTAGCCCGAGACTGCCGGAGTGCCTGAAATTTTTTTTAATATTTTTTATATATTTATATACTATTATATATATTATATATAATTTTGTTTACTAATTGTATATGGTATGTATATAAATGATTTTTAAGTTATTTATTGTAAAAATTATACAAAAATTATAAGAGAGATTGCAAATTGAAATTTGAAATGAACACGAATTATATAAAAAAATTATTTATTTATTAATTTTTAAATAATCTTTGTTGGCAACGGCATACCAAATATCCGTCGTTAACGCAATGCAACCACTAGTAGAGTGTAAAAGGTTGATTAATGCTTCCCTTTCTTGTTTATATAATTTTAATGCATCTTTTCTAAGAGTAGCTCTTGAAAAAAATTGTGCATTAGGATTATGTACAATTTTAATATAACGCTGTCAATTCCTTTATTTGGTAAAACTAAGTGGCTGATCTAATGTGGCTAGTAATCGTGCCATTTCCATACGATCGACTTGCGGATCGTATTTCTAAGTGGTTAGACTGTCGGTTTGACAATAAAATGATAATTGTATTTGGCAGAAATCGGGTTCGCCTCCTTACTTTTGAAGACACTTTTTAGAGTGTCTTCTCAAGTGTGTTGTGCCGTGAATAATGTTACCTTGTAATTTATCACCACAATATTTATATTGAGCTATGTATTTAATATTATCGTTATTGTCGACCTCCTCGAATGTGTTGAAGTGCTCCCAAACTGTTGTGGCGCGCTTGCATTTCTTCTTGGAACTTGTAACACTTGCATTGGCACTTCCACTTGCCTCTCCTCCACGCCCATCACCATTACGACCACGAGATCCACGACCTCTAGTGCGTCCACTATGGCTCGGATTTGCAGTTTACTCAGCAGCTCTTTCTGGTGTTTGCGATTCCTGCGTTTGAAAAATATTAGTAGGAAATTGTCCTTCTTCAATGTTGAATTGGGCATCAACAGGAATATCACCACCATAACCGGAAGAATCTATTATGAAAAATAAGAGAGATCGAGAGCGCTTTTAGAGAGATTAAGAGAGATCGAGAGAGATTTGAGCGAGATTAAGAGAGATTTGAGAGAGATTGAGAGAAGTTAAGAGAGGATGAGAGTTTTTGGGTGAGGAAAATGGTTGGGGGAGGGGGTATTTATAGGGAATTTTTTAGCTTGAAAAATTCTTTTTTTCCCTAAAAAATTCGGCTCCAACGGTAACTAAATTTCGGCGGGTCGGGTCGGGTTTGAGCATCTCGGGCAACGGTAGAAAATAGAGTCGTTGGAGTCGGGCAAAATGGGCGGCGGGTCGGGTTGGACAAATATAGCCGTTGCAATCAAAAGTTCAGGTAAAAATCAGGCTAATGGTCAAAAAATTATTTAGATTGGGTCGGGTATAAAATTAAAAAAACTAGCCGTTTTTAGGTATTTGGGATTTGGGTTACGGTGAAAAATTCAAAAAAAAAAAAAAAAAAAAAAAGGCGACCGGGGGGGCGCGCCCCCC
>NW_010361197.1:39892-107335 GCF_000414095.1 Morus notabilis | reverse complement strand
CAACGGTGGGCTGCGGGGAATGTTTTTTTCTCGGGCTACCCGAGCCCGGGATATTTAGGTGGACGGGCGGCGATAGTTGCTTGCCCGCCGAGCCCGAAAATTTTCAAACTTCGGGCAGGCCCGCCGCCCGAAGTTCCACCACTAATTATAAACATGTTTGTTAAAGGCGTTCAAAATCTAGTTCAAATAGTTTTGTTATGTTTTTTGCCACATAAAATTTTAATTTTAATTTAAACCATCTTGTTTGATTGAATCCATGAAAAACGGGCCTATATTTATCATGTGCCCGTAAGAGTCGTCGTCTAATTTGGTTATTTTTGTCGTTCATTACCAATAGCCGTTTCTTGTTAATTGTCGTTTCATCTGTTGTCGTATTAGACACTGTTGTCGTTTTTCTCATTTTCTGTCGTTTTATTGTTAGGCGTTTATATTGGAGTATCGGAGCCCGAAAATCCAATCTCTCTTTTATTCTGTCCTTCAAACTTTATTGATTCCGGTGTTGCTGTGTTGGCGCTCAGACCCTTCTGAGAAGAGAAACTTTTCACATATTTGCTTCTTCCACTGTTCTGTGAAACTGCCCTAGGTTAGGTATGATTCTTTTTCCAGATCTCCTCACATCCAAAACAGTTTACGAATCGCGCTGAAGAATTCTTAAAAAAAAAAAAAAAAAAAACTGATAAAACATTGCTTGTTTTGTTTATAAATCGCAGCTCAGTGAAGAATCCATACATGGATCCAGATTCAGTTAAATCGACTCTCTCCAATTTAGCTTTTGGAAATGTAATGGCAGCCGCTGCTCGCGATTATCAAAAGGTTTGATTTTTTATTTTATTTTATTTTACTTTCTTTTCTCAAAACTTAATTTTGCTTTTCAAAAAAGGATAGCTTTCAGATCTATCCCTGTCTGTTTTTTTCTTTTTTTTTTTTTTGGAGCATAGTGAAAATGATATTTTCATTGAATTGAGTTTTTTTTTTTTTGGTGTCAGAATTCAAATTTTATGGATAATAATGTGGGTTTCTTTTTTTACTTTTGGGGGATTTTGTAGGAATTGGTTGCTCAGCAGAAGTCGCAGGCATCAAGCTCTGTCAGCCAAGAGGTTGATCTTGATGAATTGATGGATGTAAGTGCGTTTCTGTTCCTGTATTGACCTTCCAATTCAACATAATAATAGTTTTTTGTATATTGTTTTTGTTGTTAACATTATTGTTATGTTCTAAATATTTAAATATTTTGTTTTGATCATATTAGGATCCTGAGTTGGAAAAGTTGCATGCAGATAGAATTGCTGCTCTCAAGGTTTGATTTTTTTTTTTTAATGTTAATTTTTAATTTCAGGTGTATGTAGTTCATAGGGAGCTTTCTTTGATTGGTATCAATATTTATGTTTGTGGAATTTTTTTTTGTTTTTGGTAATGCGTATTAGAAAGAAGCTGAGAAGAGAGAAGCAATGAAAAAGAAAGGACATGGGGAATACAGAGAGATAACTGAGGGAGATTTCTTGGGTGAAGTCACTGGGAGTGAGAAAGCCATTTGCCACTTCTATCACCACGAATTTTATCGCTGCAAGTAAAGCTTTTACTAAAATCACTTTTGCTTTCTTATAGTATGATTCTGCTCTTCAGATTGTGTAGAAAACTAGAAATAATCGTGGTTATGCTAATAATTGTTTCTAGGATAGTGGATAAGCATTTGAAGTCCCTTGCTCAGAGGCATCTTGATACAAAGTTCATCAAGTTGGACGCCGAGGTAAGAATTCGTGACTTGTTTGTTTGTTGTCCTACAAGTTGATTTCTAACTTAGTCTTGGTAATTTTCTTGCCTGAATCCTGTTTCAATGATTGGATCCTGCTTGATTGCATCCTTGAATTTGTTAATGATTTGTTGTAAACTTACAGCTAAGATGATCCATGTGCAATCAACTATCTTTTATGAATTGCAGAATGCACCATTCTTCATCACCAAGCTAGGAATCAAAACTTTGCCTTGTGTCATACTCTTCAGGTGATCAGGCTATTTCGACTGCTGGATTTCTTTTCCTTTTTGGGCTGGTGGGGATAAGGGATAGTTAATAAATTTGTTTCATTTTACTGCAAGCAAAGCGATCAAAGTTTCATTCTTATGTCGGTTTTTGGAGATTATGACAGTTTGAATGATTGGCCAAAGTAAATGTAGTTCATGTGTTTGATTAGTAAACATTAATACTGGATTTGTTAGTTTTGCATCGAAATTTAACTAATGGAGTGAGAGGGGTTCTCTTTCAGAAGAGGGATCGCAGTAGACAGGCTAATTGGATTTCAAGATCTCGGAGGGAAAGATGACTTCAGCACAAAGGCGCTTGAGAATCTGCTTATCAAGAAGGGTAAGTCCTTTGTCCAGTGTATTTGTGGTGCTTCGTTTATGAAGTAGTATCTCTAATTCATCCTTTTGCAGGTTTTATTAGCGAGAAGAAACAAGATGAAGATGAGGAAGACGATGGTAATCATGAAAATAGGCGCTGGGCAGTGAGATCCTCAGTAAATTCTGATTCCGATTCTGATTGAGAATGATACCTTAGTTAAACGCTCAGGAGTTTAATGAATGCATAATTATTTTCACTACATTGTATTTTTCGTAAACGAAATTGAGCGCCACATGTTCAATCCATATTTATTCAAGAGGTCTCAGAACAAAGTAACTTCTTGAATTGAGTTGAGTGAAAGTTCTGATGGCAAATTCGAGCAATTTGTTGCATGGCTTACAGATGCAGTGGCAAGCTTTATTACACCCTATATAACTATGTTGTGGCAAGCCGCCTTACATTTTTTTTCCCCTTTTCCAAAGAGAATTTGCATCTCTTTATTGATCAATTTATTTGTTATGCACGTCAGCTTTTGAAAGAAGTTGTACTCCTGTTTTTAGACACTGATATGCTTAGGAAATTCCTTGGTAAATATTTGATGTTTGAATTATTATCACTGGTGCTTGAACTTTGGGATCATCTCTAGTTTGCTCCCCCAATTTTTAAAACTCTCACTAGTTCTCTGAATTTAGAATTGTTTCTATTGGGATTTCTTTTGAAACCCCTTCTGTTGAGATTTTTGTTAAAAACAGATAGAAAAAAAGAGAGTAATGCAATTACATTATCTTTTTGTTTGAATATTTGTTAAAATCAAATTGATAAAAAACACGTGACAACACTTAATTCTTTTTTTTTTGGTTTGATTTTAACAGAAAATTCTTATAAAAGGGCGTAAATAGGAAAAATTCAAAATTTTGGTGGTAAAGTGAGTTTTTAAAGTTTAGGCGGTAAAATAGAATGACTTCAAAGTTCAAAGAGGTATTAGTGAGATTAGCCCTTGATGTTTTAATAATGCTCAAGTAGTGCACGTGGGATGAGTTTTTAAAGTTTAGGTGGTAAAATGGAATGACTTCAAAGTTTAAGGAGGTATCAATGCGATTAACCCTTAATGTTTTAATAATGCTCTAGTAGTGCACGTGGGATTGAAGGAGCAGGTTATGTTTGGCAATGTGTCTATGAAACTAAAGGCATGACTAGTTTTCAGTGAACTACGTTTTGAGTTTACAAATCACAAGTTTGCAACCAGCGTCTCCTTCTAAAAGCAGAAACATAACTAGAAAGAAACGTGGAAACAAACTCAACAAGCAAAAAACAAAATCAAGAACAAAATAAAAACAAAAACTAGCTGTTTCATATATTCATGCCTAGGTTTAGGGGAAAAGGTGTTGGAAAACATGAGGTGTGTTCGGCTGTTAAAAAAATTCAAAAAAATACAACTCGAGTTCCAACTTTATTTAAATTCATATTCTTTTAAGTTTGAACTCGAGTTTGGGACTAAAACTCGAGTTCAAGTGTCCCCTTCAACTCGAGTTCAGAAACTCGAACTCAAATTAATGAACAATATTTTTTCTTTTCTTAAAAATGCTGTAACTTTTTCGTTTTAATCCTGATTGAGATGATTTTTTTATGCGTTGACAACGAAAAGACGAATAAAACCCCACTCATATACCCTATTAAAAATTTTCATCACTATTGAGTTTTTAGTAAAACACTATCTAAATACAAATTTAAGTTGACTCACTCAAACACAAACTCAAAAAAAGATTTTTATCTCAAACCATAACTCAAATGTACACAACCAAACACAAACTCAAGTTACAACTTCAACTCAAATTATAACTCAAATTCAATTCAAAAACTACACTCAAATTACGCTCTAAAAGAACAGACCCATGATTTTTCAACCATGTTAAATAGCCATTTTTAAGCTTGATTTTGAGTGGGTCCCGCTTGGTCATTGTGGAAAATTAAAGTGGAATCGAGTTCTCCTCCATGAGATCTTCAAAACAGTATATTATTGCTCAAAATGATGTTTGAATGAATGAGAAATTGATGCTCAAAGTATTTCCACTATAATAGAAGGTTGGAAAACATAAAAGGGAGAATTTGTTGTCCCACATGGAACTATAGCTTGATAAAAGTTTAAGAGTTTGCACTATTGAGCTCATGTAAGAACTTGCACCCAAGAGGTTATCTCTGCACTGCTCGTGATATTTTCGCAGGCCTCACGTCTTTCTAAATTCTGTTTAGGTTGTTTAAGGTTGAATTTATTCTTGTAATTTTTATTTCCACTTTGTAATTTTTCTGTTACTATTACTAAACATGTTCACTTCTATTTCGTGTATTACTTCTAACAAAAGAATCCTCCACAGCTTGGCCAATGAAAAAAAAAAATGCTCCCATGTTTTGACTCTATATTAAAATGTCACTAAACAAAAATAACCGTAATGTAAATTAGGTTGTATTGCTATACTTTTGACGTCTACCCATCCATCTTAACGTATTTGAAATCCAATACTCTAGACTCTAAAGGTGGTGGATTCCTCCAATTCTATTTTTTAGAAACATATTCTTCTAATTCAACCCATACCCATAAGCATCCTCAAGATGAAGTCAGAAAAAACTATTCAAGGGAGGCTTTGAATTAAATTAAAACTTTAGATTTTATTATTATTATCACGATTATTATTTTTGGTTTTAGACTCTACTGATTATTATTATTCGTGGGCAGTGGCATACGTCAAGGACACGTTTGGTTTATAGATTAGAATCATAAGATTAGAACCATTTTTGATTTACGTGTATTTTTTGTAAGAAAAAACACTGTAGTGAATCATGAACCATGATTCGAATCGAGGTACGAATTCTCTAACTAAACAACCTTTTACGGTCCTCGATAAATGGCACACGTTGGTACAAGAATTATTTTCATAAATACCCTGAAATATGTACTTTATTTTAAAATTCCTCTTAATATTTCAAAACAAGTCAAAACGTTCACTAATTTAATAATAATAATAATAATAATAATATCAAGTAATTTCAGAATCAAAAGAACCAGAAGTGAGAGGGGATTTATTAGGGCCCTTTGTATAAATAGACTAAGTAAAAAGTATTTTTAAGTAAATAAACCACAAAAAAAATAAATTGAGTAAATAGGCCAACTTCCACATCAGCTATTCCACGTCATCAATAACCGACCGACCAGACCAAGAACAGACAAAGAACCAAGAACAGACCAAGAACAGACCAAGAACCGACCTCCAGACCAAGAACAGACCAAGAACCGACCGACCAGACCAAGAACAAACCAAGAACCAACCACCAGACCAAGAACAGACCAAGAACAGACCACCAGACCAAGAACAGACTAAGAACCGACCACCAGATCAAGAACAGACCAAGAACAGACCAAGAACCGACCACCAGATCAAGAACAGACCAAGAACAGACCACCAGACCAAGAACAGACCAAGAACTGACCACCAGATCAAGAACAGACCAAGAACAGACCAGAATCGACCAAGAACCGACCACCAGATCAAGAACAGACCAAGAACAGACTAAAAACTGACCACCAGATCAAGAACAGACCAAGAACAGACCAAGAACCGACCGACCAGACCAAGAACAGACCAATAACAAACTCTAATAAAACATTAAAAACATACATTTTTACATATTTTTTGATTTTTTAGGTGTTAATAACCACTGTAATTTATAAAATAGAAAAAAATATTGGTAAAAAGAGAAAAAACCAAGAACAGACCAAGATGTTCTTGGTCTGTTCTTGGTTTTTTCATTGTTTACCAATTTTTTTTCTCTTTAATAAATTAAATATCTTTCCAATCTTCGGGACTAGTTTGAAACTTTCCAAACAAAAAAAAACAACATCATTGTCTATTCTTGGTCAAGTATTGTTGGTTCTTGGTCTGTTCTTGGTTTTTTAATATTTTACCAATTTTTTTCTCTTTTATAAATTAAATGTCACTCCAATCTTCGGGACTAGTTCGAAGCTTTCCAAAAAAAAAAAAAACATCACTGGCTATTCTTGGTCAAGTGTTGTCGGTTATTGGTCTGTTTTTAGTCTGTTCTTGGTTTTTTCTTTTTTTACCAAATTTTTTTTCTCTTTTATAAATTAAATGGCTCTCCAATCTTTTGGACTAGTTCGAAACTTTCTAAAAAAAAAAACAACATCATTGTCTATTCTTGGTCAAGTGTTGTCGGTTCTTGGTCTGTTCTTAGTCTGTTCTTGATTTTTTAATATTTTACCAACTTTTTTTTCCTCTTTTATAAATTAAATATATCTCCAATCTTCGGGACTAGTTCGAAGCTTTCCAAAAAAAAAAAAAAAACATCACTCTCTATTCTTGGTCAAGTGTTGTCAGTTCTTGGTCAGTTCTTGGTCTGTTCTTAGTCTGTTCTTAGTTTTTTAATATTTTACCAATTTTTTTCTCTTTTATAAATTAAATATCCCTCCAATCTTCGGGACTAGTTCGAAGCTTTCCAAAAAAAAAAAAAAACAACATCATTGTCTATTCTTGGTCAAGTGCTGTCAGTTCTTGGTCTGTTCTTAGTATGTTCTTAGTCTGTTCTTAGTTTTTTAATATTTTACCAATTTTTTTTCTCTTTTATAAATTAAATGTCTCTCCAATCTTCGGGACTAGTTCGAAGCTTTCCAAAAAAAAAAAAAATATCACTGTCTATTCTTGGTCAAGTGTTGTCAGTTCTTGGTCAGTTCTTGGTCTGTTCTTGGTCTGTTCTTGATTTTTTCTTTTTTTACCAAATTTTTTTTCTCTTTTATAAATTAAATGTCTTTCCAATCTTTGGGACTAGTTCGAAGCTTTCCAAAAAAAAAAAACATCACTCTCTATTCTTGGTCAAGTGTTGTCGGTTCTTGGTATGTTCTTGATTTTTTCTTGTTTTACCAAAATTTTTTTCTCTTTTATAAATTAAATGTCTCTAAAATCTTCGAGACTAGTTCGAAGCGTTCCAAAAAAAAAAAAAAACATCATTGTCTATCATTGGTCAAGTGTTGTCGGTTTTTAGTCTGTTCTTGATTTTTTCTTTTTTTACCAAATTTTTTTATCTTTTATAAATTAAATGTCTCCAATCTTCGGGACTAGTTTGAAACTTTCCAAAAAAAAAACATCATTGCCTATTCTTGATTAAGTGTTGTCGATTCTTGTTCTGTTCTTGGTTTTTTCTTTTTTTACCAAATTTTTTTCTCTTTTATAAATTACAATGGTTATTCATACCCAAAAAATCAAAATATATGTAAAAATGTATGTTTTTAATGTTTTATTAGAGTTTGTTATTGGTCTGTTCTTGGTCTGATCGGTCGGTTCTTGGTCTGTTCTTAGTCTGGTGGTCGGTTCTTGGTCTGGTGGTTGGTTCTTGGTTTGTTCTTGGTCTGGTTGGTCGGTTCTTGGTCTGTTCTTAGTCTGTTCTTGGTATGGTGGTCAATTCTTGATCTGTTCTTGGTCTGGTGGTCGGTTCTTGGTCTGTTCTTGGTCTGGTGGTCGGTTCTTGGTCTGGTGGTTGGTTCTTGGTTTGTTCTTGGTCTGGTCGGTCGGTTCTTGGTCTGTTCTTCGTCTGTTCTTGGTATGGTGGTCTGTTCTTGATCTGTTCTTGGTCTGGTGGTCAGTTCTTGGTCTGTTCTTGGTCTGGTGGTCGGTTCTTGGTCTGTTTTTGGTCTGGTGGTCAGTTCTTGGTCTGGTGGTCAGTTCTTGGTCTGGTGGTCGATTCTTGGTCTGTTCTTAGTCTGGTGGTCGGTTCTTGGTCTGTTCTTAGTCTGGTGGTCGGTTCTTGGTCTGTTCTTAGTCGGTTCTTGGTTTGGTGGTCGATTATTGGTCTGTTCTTGGTCTGGTGGTCGGTTCTTGGTCTGTTCTTAGTCGGTTCTTGGTTTGGTGGTCGATTATTGGTCTGTTCTTGGTCTGGTGGTCGGTTCTTGGTCGGTGGTCGGTTCTTGGTCTGGTCGGAGTTCTGGAGGGTCGGTCGGCGTTCGGGATGGTCAGTCGGTGTTCGTGAGGATCGGTCGGCATTTGGGGAAGGTCGTTCAACGTTGGGGTGGTCGGTGAGAACCGGAGGAGAGAGAGAGAGAGAGGAAAGGGGGTCTGGGCATGGAAGGAAAAAGAAAAAAAAAGGTGAGTCGGGGTGAGGGTATGTTCAATTTTGAGAGAAGAAAAATTAAAATGTACACGTAGATTAAAATGGAGTCCATTTTTTAACACGTAAGATACACGTCAATAGTTTTTTGTTATGAAAAAAAATGGTCTAGATCCCCAATTTCTATTTTCTTCCGGTCTCTTTCATCAAAATTTCTCGATTTATTATCAGTGATATTATTTTCACTTTCTTGTCTAGTGTGTTGGGCTGGAAGTGTAATTATATTGCTAAAGTTGGGAATTCTGTTGCTCACACCCTTGCTAAAGCTTGTCTAGATCTCCTGGGTTGTATTTCTGCCGATTTGGCTTTGATTTAATAAGAGCAGTTTTCCATCCAAAAAAAAAACCCCGGAAGTAGTCGAACTGGTGCGATGGTCAGATCAAAGCTCGACGACCAATCACTCATTCTTAAAACCAGCATTCTTAAGACCAAAAAGTCGGGTGTAAAAAGGGGGAAAGCTCTCTGTTCCTGGTTCTCCTGTAGCTAGATCCTCCGGAACCACAAGAATCCTTAGTTAGAATGGGATTCCAACTCAGCACCTTTTGAGATTTTGAGAAGAGTTGCTCTCTTGACTCTGGCTCAGATTCCGAGGACCATGCTGCACACGGCTCGAGTGGAAAGCATCGTCCATGAAAGCACATCATCATCGTCACAGAAGAATGGTCGGCTGCCGGTGCCCTTCAAGATTCCCCAATCCCCCCCTCTCGGCCAAATCTCATACCCCCACTCGGCAATCTCCCACAACTCCCTATCCCCCCAGCCCAAATCTGGACATCCCCTCCTCTCCCAACCCATGTTTCAACTCTCAACAATATGGAAAATGGGGTTCGTTTGATTGCATAAAGAAAGGAAAAGGGTTTGGGTTTCTTGATTTTTCTTGATTTGTGTTCTCATATTTTGATTTCACTTTTTTTTTTTTTGAATGGTAGTAGCAGAACTAAGAACAGATTTGGATCTGTGTGGTTATAATTTTACTCTTTTTTTTCGTTTGATTTGTTTGGTTATTTTTAATCATTTTTATAAAATTAACTAGATATTAATCATTGTAATAAATTTAATTAGATATTAATATCTTTAGTTAATTTTAAATAATGCATTATGCCATCAGTTCCATCTAATAGCTAGACAGAAAAAGTGTTTTGTTTTGTTTTGTTTTTTTATACATTGGAAACTGTTTTGACATGTTTTAAAAAATTAAAAGACATTTTGAAATATGATATATATTTTGAGAGGCTTTTAAGAAAATAATCCTTACTACAACGTAGGTAACGAGAGCTCTTGTATTTCACCGATTTTTCTCTATTTGTCGGCACTCAGAAAGGTTATATATGAGATGAACCAACAAAATGCCAAAAGAATGTATAACAAGAAGTCCAAAATACGGTGTCAACATCTTGTCAAACTCTTAAAACAAATTCAAAGTTATCGTTCTTTTTAATTTTAATTCTCACATAAAATCACATGTCAACTCAAATTGATAAACTGAAAGAGACCTAAAAATATAACACACAACTCCCCACGCTCTCTCTCTCTCTCCCCTTGCCATTTTCTAACATCTATCCAATGATAATAGTCACATCAAAGTCGTCTTAATCTGATTAGGGGTCTTAAAGCAAAATTTTAAACATGTCTTTTAAATAATGAGTTTTTTCGATGTTTTTTTTTTTTTTTAAGAACATTAGTGTTTTTTATTTTTCAGTCGTGTGATTTTGTCAAAATCACACCAGATTAAAAAAATATACATAACAGAAAGATTTTAATACAAATCTAACGATTGAAAAATAAAAAATACCGGTGTTCTTAAAAAGTAGAAACATTGAAGAAAATCTCTTAAATAATTTCACTGACATCTTCTTTTATAAGCCTTTAAATAGAAAAATTTAATTGTCAATAATGTTTTCTCTATTAGATGTAGGCCTCATTTTTTTTTATGGATTTGAACACCATTCCCCTAAACGGATTTTGACTTCTAATTTTGACGACACACCTATTTACTTGCTAAATCATTATAACTCATAATTACCAATATTGCTATGAATGTTGGTCGCATTTAAGGATTGAGAGACATCTTAGGATTTCAAGTAGAATTTTTAGTGGGACGTACTTTTCCTT
This sequence comes from Morus notabilis, assembly GCF_000414095.1. Taxonomy (NCBI): domain Eukaryota; kingdom Viridiplantae; phylum Streptophyta; class Magnoliopsida; order Rosales; family Moraceae; genus Morus; species Morus notabilis. Next base: position 96,717 of record NW_010361197.1, on the reverse strand, counting down.
ATTAGTTTAACACAATCATTCTAAGGAAACTTGTTTTCACTCGGGACTTCTATTCTATGCTAGCATAGAATGCTTCTACTTTTATTCTTGATGTTGCAAATTCCAGATCTGGAAGAGTTTATATTCCTTTATTCTAAGATGCCAGTCGAGAAAGAGTTCGCTTAAGACTGATAAAGGGGAGGGCGGATGTTTATATTCTTATATAAGTGATCTTATTACTAAAAATGTAAATAACAAAATCTCTAACATAATAAAAGTCACGCTAAGAATGATAGACATGAATATAATAGTAAAGAGAAAAATAATTAAAAAAAATTAAGAACAAATAATTAAATATTGATATTTTTTTTTTCAAACCCTTTGAAACAAGTTTTTTGGTAGAGTGCGTGATAAAGGACAAAGTTAAAAAGTGCGTGATAAAGGACAAAGTTAAAAAGAAATTATTCAATTAAGTGCATATATCTTCCAAAAAAAAATATGCATATGCTCTTTTAGTTCTAGCAAAATTAATTGAAATTATTATACTAAAATTTAAGTGCATATGCCTACAAAAAAAAAAAAAAAAAAAAAAAGTTGCATATGCCCTTTTAGTTATAGCAAAATTAATTGACTTTTTTTTTTTTTTTTTTTTTTGTTCGTGTTTTCAACCGAGCAAAGATGATTACACAATGTTTGAAACGAAATATCAAATATGCTACAAAAGACGTTTGAAAAGAAAAACAAATATTGAAAAACAAACTTCTTTAGAGTATTAATATAGTGGTTTTATGAGTTCTACAGAATTAAACCAAGACCTAAAAAATAGGATTTTTTAAGAAAGAAAACTAATTAACATGTTGGATGTTTTGAGATGTAAAGATAATTAGTCAAGTATTTCTAACAAAAGAATCTTGAGGTGTAAAGGTAAATTGTTCACGATCCTAATAATAAGGGACCTTGACTTAAGGGGGACCTTAGCCTTGTTCTTCTTCTTCGTCATTCCCTAAAACCATCCTGTTTTTCTTTTTCTTTCTTTTTTTTTCCCCGTTTCTTGCATTTTCTCCATTGGCTGTCCGTAATAACTCATTTTCCCAGATTCATTCATAATTCGTTTTCATGTTTTCAAGCTTCTTGTTCAGTTGGGTTTCACATATTTTTTCCCTAATTATCTGCCAAATGTTATGTGCAGGCATTTTGTGAGGGCGTTGGTTTCTGGCGCTTGGTGATATGAGTGCTTGAATTATTTCTTCTGCCCCTTGGTTGACTCATTGTTTTAAAAGAGCCCCCAAAAAAGAGAGAAACATGACAATCTCAGGACCTCTATCTCCCAAGCCAGGTTGGTAATTCCATATTTGCTGGTGTGTGTCTATGTGTGTGTACACGTCAATGTGAAATTGGTATGTCCCGCTATGAACACTATTATCACGTAGTTGCATGTATATATATCTATGGTTTTTTTTTAACATCCCCTGAATTTGGCAATTGGTCCTTGTTTTTTCATTCCTGCCAATTGACCCCTTTAACTTAAAATTCTTTATAAAGGGTGTCTTGTTTTTGATGATTCTAATCACAAAATACTTACATGAGCATCTATTGAGGCTAATGAAGATTATTTCTCACCCTAGTTGTTTGGTTATATTGATAACTAAGTTATTTAATGTGTTTAAATACAATCAGCTGTGATAAACAACTCTTGATTTCTAAAGGTTATTGAGTGCGTTTGGTAGTGCTTCTTGAAGTCCAAAATCACGTCTCTAGCCATCAGAAGCTGATGAATGGTGTTTGGTAAAAACCGTAAAAAGTGATTTTTAAAGAATTTTTGAAAAATCTACAGCTAAAATCAGAAGCAGCTCAAAGGCAACTTTGACTTTTAGATTGTTTAGAAATCAGCATAGTACAATTAATGATTATCAACAAAGTAATATTAAATAATTAATAATTAATTACTAATTATATTATATATTAATTAATAAATAGATATACTTAAAAACTAATAAATAGATAGTAATTACTTAATTATTTATTAAATATTAAATTATTACTATTAAGTTTTTAATCTTGTTAATAAAATAATAAATAATATAGTAATTATTTATTTAGCTAAAGATTAATTGCCAAAAATTAATTATATAACATATTAAAATAAAACAAGTAATAATAGGTTATTAAATAAATAATAAATAATTAATATATCAATCATATATTATCTTAATTATAATCTTTTAATTAGTAAATAGTTGGTAAATAAAAAATAAATAGTAATGACTCAATTAATAATGAATATTAAATTATAATTATCAATATGTAATATATTAATCAATAATAATTAATAATTGATAACTAATAACTAATCATTATAAAATGAATAATTATCAAAAATTCATCATGTTATAATAATAGATTATTAAATAAATATTAGTAATTAATTAACTAATTATTTAATTATATAACTAAAAGTTAATAGTTACATATAATCTAATAAATATGAGTACATTGCTAACATAGTAATTACTTATAATTAATTACTAATTACTATTTTTAATTATTTAGCATATTAATTTATTATATATATAGTTTAATTACTAATGTATTCATTAATGATAATCTATCCATTATTATTTTATTAATATATTAATTTTTATTTACTAAATAACTATCAATAATTAATTACTTTATATCTTAATTTAAAATTATTAATTACGGCCATCTTAACTACTTAGCAATTCAACCTCACAATTTACCAAACGCTATTACACTGCTTTTGAAACTAGCAATACTTATATAATTACAGTTTATTGAACACTCAGTTGTTTTTTGTAACAATTGCTTTTTTTTTTCAGCACAGCTAAAAGAAATTTTTTTTCCATAATCTACAGTAGTACCAAACTGGCCCATTGTCTTGTTGAATGCTCCAATGGTGAAAAATGACCTTTATTATCCTCTAAACGCTCACGTGATTAGAATCATGAATAAAAAAAATAGACTCATTTTTCAATTCGACCTTAATTACAAAAATTTATAAGTTAAAGATGTCAATTGCCATAAAAAAAATAAGAATCAAATTGCCAAATTTAAAAAGTTGAGGGGACATTCGTACAAAAAAAAAAGCCTATATCTATGTACATGTATAGGTATTAGGTAGCTCATTTTAAGGTTATGCTCTCAAATGAAAAAGTTTGGGGGATGTTTGGTTGGATGATTCAAACTATGATTTGAATCATGGTTCATGATTCGTTACAGTGTTTTCTCTCACAAAAAATACTTGTAAATCGAAAATGATTCTAATCACATGATTATAATCCATGAACTAAACGTCTCCTTAGTTAACTTTATTCCTTCATTCGCCCATTTACATGGCATTTAAAAAAAAATCAATTATACCCTGAATTTTGATTTTTAGTATTCTTATTTTAAATTAAAAATCTCTAATAAATTAAAAATTAATTAGACTACCATATTAATTTATAAATTTAAACTCTAAACACAAAAAATATAATATACTCCATTATGAACTTAGTTCATTTAGAAAGAAAAACATTAAAGATACAAATGGATAAATAAAGATAAAAGGACTATCGTGTTGTAGTTTAATTTCAAAAGTTATGGCACCGTAACTGTGCTTATATATGTTTTATAAACCTATAAATGTATACGCATTTGGGAGCTGTCTGTAAAAATGTACGCATTAGGAAGCTGTAAAAAATCTGCGCAAAGAGCTTTTTTTTTTTTTTGTTTTTACTCTTTAATAAGAAAAATTGTATTTGTGTCTCTTCATTTTTTTTAAAAGTTCTCTTACGTTATACCCTCTGTTCAAAAAAATTTCGGACATGCTTATGTTTGCATATGTACTTGCATTCATAAATAGATATGCGTACGTTTATAAATGTATATATGTATGTAGTTTTATGAGAAGCCTCACAAAAGAAAGGGAAGGGCTAAAATGGGCAATATGCTAGAATGACTATCCAACAAAATGAAATTAGCAAAATGACCTTCTTCATTTTTTATGAAGAATGACCACCTAATCATTCTTTGTAAAAAGTGGTCGTTCTGTAGTCATTTTACAAATAAAAATTTTTAAAAAGTTATTTTATTAATAAAACTTTTCTATTGAGTTATTTTTACAAAGCCCTCGGCTAAAATCTATAATTAAGTTTTGGTAAGTGTAGTGAATACTTTCCAAGACGGAGAACGAATAAAAAAATTTTCTTTACCTATATTTTAGTTTTATTCAAAAATCAAAAGCATATCTTTTATTTACGATTGTTATAACTATATACCGTTAAATTGAATTTAAAAGGAAAATGTATATATTTTCTCGATTAATAGGAAATGTTGATTGGTAAATGACTAAAATACCCTTAAAATGAAAACGAAAGAAATACTAAAAATCCGAAAATTAGAAAAGAAAAAAAAAACTAAAAACATGAACCACAAAATCCACCATTCTTTTTAAATTATTTTTAATTTTTTTGATTTTTTTTTTAATCTCTTTACGTAATTTAATCGTTTTGTAGTCGGAATAGACATACGATAAAAAAAACAAATGGTATATATATATATATTAAATAACCTAATAAAAATATAAGTTAGAAAAAGATTAAAAAAAAACCCAAATAAATAAAGGCATTCATGTGGTACTTATATGATTAGTACACGAGAAGTTAATAATCCTAGTAGGATTCAATCTCTTACTTGATGTGATGTCCCTTATAGAATCCTTTATATGATATCATGTCATTTAATTCATGTATAGAGATGAAATCCATCCCATAACTCATAAGGCAGAGTTATAGATTGTTTTTGTACGATGCTGAGACATAGCTACAATTTTGAGCATGATTCAGTTCTTGAAAGATTCGATGCACTCGAAAACTCAGAGGACGAGAGAAAGACTAGGATCGGATCTTTGAAGAAGAAAGCGATCAATGCCTCCAGCAAGTTCAGGCATTCTTTGACAATAAAGGGCAGGAGGAGTAGCAAAGTCATGTCGGTCATCGAAATCGAGGACGTCCATGACGCCGAGGAGGTACAGGCCGTTGACGCTTTCCGCCAGGCACTTATCTTGGAGGAGCTACTGCCTGCAAAGCACGATGATTATCACATGATGCTTAGGTAGTCTTCTCTTTCTTGATATGCTCTCCTATCTTAGGTTTCTTGCTCCACAAGTTATTTAAAACGTTCTTATTCTTCTCTTCACAATTGCAGATTCTTGAAAGCGAGGAAATTCGACATTGACAAGGCAAAACAGATGTGGACTGACATGCTTGAGTGGAGGAAGGAATTTGGTGCTGACACAATTATGGAGGTATTAACCAATGAAGAATTACTTGTATCATGGTTTTTTCTTTTTAATTAGGTATTATGTATTTTAACGTACTGCTGAAAAGGTACCTCGTTGCTTAGATTATATTAACATGTCTCGTTCCAAGTTTTTAGGACATAAAATATTTATTTTGTACTTTTTAAGTTCTATGAACACATTTTAATCTATTCCACTTAATTAGAAACAAAAGGGAATGACCATTCTCAAAAGATTGAGTTTGTGCCAAAAAATTGTAATCAACATCGAATGATTATCGCTGTTTCATAACTTAATTTTGTGTTCCGAAAAACAGATTTGAGGTGTTTAGATGATATTTTTTTAAACTACAGGATACCATTTTAATATTATATCAAAACATCAAGGTACCTTTTCAATATTTAATATAAGGTAGTGGGATCATGATACAAAACCTTTTTTGTTTAAGTTTTGATCAAAATGTAGTTCTTGAACTTATCTATTTATTTGTGTTATGTTAAAGGATTTTGAGTTCAAGGAACTGAGTGAAGTCTTGGAATACTATCCTCAAGGCTATCATGGAGTGGATAAGGATGGAAAACCAGTCTACATTGAGAGACTAGGAAAAGTAGATCCCAACAAGCTGATGCAAGTGACAACAATGGATCGCTATGTGAAATATCATGTCAGAGAGTTTGAGAGGACTTTTGGTGTTAAGTTCCCAGCTTGTTCAATTGCAGCAAAGAAGCATATTGATCAAAGCACAACCATCTTGGATGTTCAAGGAGTAGTATGTCACACAACATTACCTTGGTTTCAACACGATTTTTGTTTTTCGAGATCATGTTGACCTTCAAATTAATGATATGCAGGGACTTAAGAATTTCACCAAATCTGCGAGAGAACTGATTTCTTGCCTTCAAAAGATTGATGGTGACAATTACCCTGAGGTACTGACTCATTACTTTTCGAGTCAAATTTAGAAGCTCACATTTTGTTGATATTATTATCTCTCTGATTTTCGCAATATTTGTTTATGTCACTTGAATTTGATGCTTCTTTGCAGACCTTGAACCGCATGTTTATCATCAACGCCGGTTCGGGCTTTAGGATGTTGTGGAACACAGTCAAGTCCTTCCTTGATCCTAAGACTGCTGCAAAGATCCATGTAAGTATATATGTTTTATTCTAAAAATAAGGAATTTTTATCAAAAGTGCACTTATTTAAGTGAAAGGAATCGTTATCTACCAGGTCCTGGGAAATAAGTACCAGAGCAAGTTGCTTGAGATAATTGATGCCAAGTAAGTTTCTGAGTTATTGACAATTAGCCATTGAACATACACATTGTTTTTATTTTCGCCTAATTTTGGCCTTTTGTTTTGGGGCACCAGCGAGTTGCCAGACTTTCTAGGAGGTACTTGCACTTGTGCCGAACATGGCGGATGTATGCGTTCGGATAAGGGTCCTTGGAAGGACCCAGAAATTCTGAAGGTACCTGGTTTAACTGAATCTGATTTAGTAAACTTCTCAGTTTGGTTTGAACTATTAATCATGTTTTGTTTAACACAATCACAAATTGGAATTACAGATGGTTCAAAACGGTGACCACAAATGTAAGGGAAAACCTGGGAGCATCCAAGTTGCTGATGAGAAGACAATATCAGAGGATGAGATGTCATACTCTAAGGTAGCACTAGATCATAAAAAACAAAAAAAATTGTGAATTACTTTGTCTTTCCTATATCTTTTGGTTGGTACAAAAGATTGAGGAACTCCCTCTTAATTTATGATTTGCATAATCTTTGTTGATCCAGGGATATTGTGACTCTCACAATGTGGAGGCTACTCCAGATGTAGATGGTACAACACAATTGTCTCCTATTCGTGAAGAAGTAAGTTTCTACGAGTGACTAAATGGTCGATTAACAAAAGTTCCTATGCTTATAATACAACTTAAGAAGTGTTTCATTTTCTCACCTATTTATGCGTTTACATATAAAATTAGTAACGGTACTTTATTATGACTGCATGATATAGGGTAACGAGAAAAGTAAATGCAGTTCCTAACTTCCCTTTTGTATTATTTTCCTGTTTGTTGAAATGAACATTGAATTATGCATAAAGATATTTTATATCTAATTAAACTGATAAGATTAAGTGTACTATAAACCTCATTTTAGTGCAGTTTAAGCTTCCGTAGAAGCCTAAGGAAAACTTTGTGCATCACTGCTAGTAGTCATACTTGGTTTTACCCTTTTCTATTCCAACTTCCTTTCATGCATAATTCTAACACTTCCTTCTTTTAAATATGAACCTTACAGAACCCTGTATTGAAAAGGTCTAAAAAGTTTTACAAGTATGACGACTATGTTCCAATGGTTGACAAATCTGTGGATGCCACTTGGCAAAAGGCGGTTGAAAGCAACAATTTTGCTCTTCCTAAAGGTATATTTTCATCGCCTTTTCCTACACAATATATATGCAGAAAGAATTGTATTGTTGATCTTACACAAAATGTGCTCATGAGGATTTTATGTCAACAGATTGCTATACAATGCATGATGGTTGCAAAATGTCTGACGGCTTTAGCTCGCAAATCTTCACCGGCGTTATGACGGTTGTGATGGGCATTGTGACCATGGTCAGGCTGACAAGAAACATCCCCAAGAAGCTAACTGACTCCACCTTCTACTCCAGCCCGACTTACTGTGATGATGACAGCATGTCTGGTGCCAAGGTGCAGCTGCAAGGGGCTGCCATGTCCAGTGCTGACTTAATGTCTGTTATGAAGCGCATGGCTGAGTTGGAAGAGAGAGTGACTGTCATGAGCATGAAACAAGTCACCATGCCGCTCGAGAAGGAGGCCATGTTGAATTCTGCTTTAAGCCGGGTTGATGCTTTGGAGAAAGAGCTTATGGAAACCAAGAAGGTACATATGTTGCTTGCTTAATTCCTTTGGAACTTCTTCTTTTGTGGATATTTGTGAACATATAAGTGAAAAGAACAATGAGTAAGAGATTTTGGATTTTCAATCTGGCTTAAAGAAACTTTCTTGTTCTATTAAATGGTAACATACAATAAATGTATTATTCAGAAACATGAGATCCCTTTTGTTAATTAATTTTGATTTCATTTGTTTGTGTAGGCTTTGGAGGAGTCGCTTTCCAGGCAGGAGGAGCTTGTAGCTTATCTAGACAAAAACAAGAAGAAGAAGAAGAAGAAGAAGTTGGTATGTCATGACCAAGCTCAATTGACTCTTTATATATACATATACATATACATATATATCCATTAACATTAAATTGCAAGTGATTGTTTAATTTAAATTTTGGTGATTTTCTTTGTAATGCAGAACCTATTCAGCTGGTAATAGAATGGCTGGACGCCCGGGAGAGATTCTGAGCACCCCTTAAGAGTGATGTGAAATTCGATTCTCCAAAGCCACTCTTAATGTTGACTATTACTTTTACCAAATAAAAAAAAAAAGTCAAAAGTTTTGGTCAAGTATATAAATAAAATTTCCAGTCTTTCCCAAATTATATGTATCTTAAATAAAATTGGGCGTCTTATAATATCAATTCCTGACTATTTTCTGAGGAGCAGAGCACTTGTGATGATGACACCCCGGAAAATTAATTATGATCAATAAACATATGTAGCCATTTTGTTAAGTTTAACTTACCATTACAACATAACTAAATGTTATCAAATAAAAATTTGGTAACGATGATTTTAGAATAAGAGAGAGAGAGAGAGAGAGAGAGAGAGAGAGAGAGACCATAGTTTTATTACAAGATAAAATCTTGATTCAGGTAGAGAAAGGTACAGTAAATAGCAAAGAAAGAGAGCCTACAATAATCCTACTTCCTTGTATGTGTGAAGAAACTTGATGAGCCTATTCTGAAGTGCATGATAATGATCATTATATTGTCAGTTATTTTTCCTTCTTTTTTTTTTCTTTTTTTTTTTTTGCATTCCCAGCAGAAGTAAGAAATTGTTGAAACTGTTGAATGCAATCTTCACTTGTTCCCACTATCCATAGGGGAGTCCAAAACTCCTCAATCAAAACCATTTAAATATGAGGCACAAGATTGTGGCACAAGGCATAGCCCTCTACTCCTAAGATCCATCTTCAATTCTGTTTCCTCTTCATTGCTCAATCCATATACCTTTTTTTTTTAAAAAAAAATTAATGCAAATCAAATTGTCTTTACTTCAAAGTAAAAGCTTGTTGTAAATCTAGCAAAGATTTTAATTAAGGCAGTCAAGATGTGTTTAGGCAATTTGTTAAAACACAATTCACATCATTCTTCACAGATCACATAATTAAATGAAGTAAACAATGCTAAAGTATATATACACCACAATATACCAAAAGCATTTTAGCAAATTACCTGTTGTATTTTTCTTGATGTCTTGCTTTGCAAGGACTTCATATAAGGCATGCTTAGAGTCTGCAACACAAACTTCATTTTCAATTTAGAATTTGTGTAAAACTTATTCGAATGCAATTATTTTTTCTTTGCTGTAATATTTTTAATTAGTACGTTTCAACCACACTCACGTACTTCGTACAAATGCTAGGGACACCAAATTGTTTAATAAATTTCTGAGCACTAAATGATATACAAAACAAAAAAAAATGAATTTTAGAAATATTTTCATTTGGATAAGTAATTTAGGTTGATTCTCATCCGTGCCTAGTTAACTCTAGGGACGTCATTCCCAGTTTACTTCGTGAATTTTAAAAACCCCATTTTGTCTTATAAATTTTGAATTAATCCCTTATAAACATACGGAAAAAGAGGACTTCATGTGGTTTTTTCGTTTATTCTTAACATTAATTGTAACAATGAAGGGTTAATTGAGAATAATTTACTTTTGTTTTTATAATATGATCTAAGAGAAGGGCTTAAGTGCGATGAATTCAAAGTTTATAGATAAAGTTGAAGTTTTCAAACTTCAAGGCGCAAAACAGAAATCACTCTAAAGTTTGAGAACGCATATAAGATTGATCCAATAATTTATTAGTTGGTATTGTGAATAGAGATTATATAGATATTGGGATGGGAAATATATGTGATTACCTGGACTTGGTCATGGAGGAACTGGATGTACCCAATAGCTTCTGTTAGTACAGAGGCTGTATCCGTCTGAAAATATTCCATACAAAGGGATAAAGAATTCAGAGAAGCATGGCCAAATAGATTTATAATTATTTCTCTCTCTAAACACATAATTAGTGGGATATGATTATTTCACTATTCAAGAATAAATGTAGAGATTGTACCTTGCCAAAAGGTGCCACCAACCTGTGAAGAGCTGCAATCCTGTCCCCTAGTTTCTCTTTCCTCACCTGCAAGTTAAATCCAATACCTCACTATGAAATTTTCGAAACTTTTTTTTTTTTTTTTTTTTCCAAAATGTGGGGTTTGTAAAATTATTAGGAAAAAAAATGAAAACAAAGTGAATCATTAGAAAAGTAAGATTGATATATACCTTTAATGGTGGATTTGAGGATCGTAATATAGATTTGGACTTCTTATTAGCTTCTGCATGAGATTCCTTCGGCTCTGAAAAACTACTTTGTCTTTTCGTTCTTGTAACTTCGTTGAAGAAAGCTGACGTCTTTATAAATGCAAATTGAATCAATACATTTCAGTTTATAGATCAAGAAAACTAAGACTGACATATATATTATATGTGTGTGCGCGTGCGCGTGTAGACATGTAAACACATATATAATATTAATTTGATCACTTAAAAATAATCTATTGTAACTCTCCTGCAGTACTACATATGCGTTGCTTGCACTGAATCGAGGTGAAAGAAAACTAAAGATATAGCTACAGAGTTATTACAAACATGATATCTTAATTAAAATATAGTAGACAAAGTAATGCTTGACATGAGAAATTAGAATCTTGACGGGAGTGATCTGTGTGTGTACAGATAGAGATTTCTATACTTGAAGAAACTTGATACAAATTCACATCACATAAATTTTTACGTCTAAGTCCCTTTTTTTTCTATTAGGACCCTTTTTTTTTTATTAGAAAAAAAAAAAAAAAAAAAAAAAAAGAAAAAAGAGAGAGAGAAGAAGAAGAAGAAGAAGAAGAAGTTACGTCAAGTACCAGGGTTTGACTGTATATATTCATTCATGTTGCTAAGAATCATCAATCAGTGCTTGCATAATAAAATAGCCGTGATAATTGTAACATCAATAATAATATACATGAAATGAGAAGCACTCATGTCCAAAAATAATCTAGGAATTAGCTAATTAATGGCATACCATATTATTGTTGGAGCTGTTTGATGGGCTTGATCTTGATTCTTGCATATTGTCAGGATCATGATGACCATGCCCCTGCACAGACAAAGGCTGATCTCTATATAGACCGCAGCCAATATTGCTGTTATTAGAATGTTGTGAAGAGGGACTATAACACTGACTGCGATCGCGACTATAAGCGGTATGCGACAAAAGATCCGAAGCCTGTGAATTTTTGTTCATGAAGCCCCCAGAAGACAACACCAATGATATTGGAAACAATGAACCTGTTGTTGTTGATCTAGCTGCCGTACTACTAGTACTATTAGTATTAGTACAAGGAAAAACATGTCCAAAACTTGCATTTCTATTAATACTACTGTTTTGAGCAATACTAGAGTACAACTCATTCGGAGCTGAATTATATGATGAGTTAGTACTCATGAGCTCCATGAAAGTACTGTTGTTGTATATGGCCTTAGCTATCTTCAATTTCGAGAAAGAATCCGAATTTGGCTCTTCCTTAATGTTCGAAAGGGGCGATTCTTCGGTACTGGCGGTGGATGATCTCTGAGCACTGAAGGCTCTTGCATGATGATCACCATAGTTGAATTCGTGGGAGGTGAATGTGCTTGTGGTAATTGGAGAGTTATACTGCCATAGCTTTGAGTTGGGGATATTGGCTTCAGTTGGATACACATCTATGCCATTATTCCTTAAACATTCACACATATCAGATAATAAGAAAATTAACAATAATCAATTACATATTAATATTAATTTGATAGCCAATACCAATAAGCATGTGAGAAGTTAACAAAAACAAAACTATGGCTAGACGATAATTAAACTAGAGTAATCTTAATCTAGTGCATGGCCTATTTGCCTTAATTGTTTTTATTGATCAATATTTAGTACTCCTTCATAATATTAATATTACTATTGGTTATTGTAATATACATCATGTAAATATGTAGAATTCATAAAACTGATTATCATACTAGACATGCATGAGCAATTAATTATATTTCCTCATATAAATCATGTTTTTTTAATCTAATTAATTACTGAAATTAGCAAAGCAATATCTAAAATGAGAAATCAACGAATAGTGTAGTTTAATGTATGTGTATATACTTACAAAATGAGGCTTGGATTCCAATTACAATTACTAGTGGTTGTAGTAACTAGTGTGCTCGGAGCTATAATTGGTAAAGAAGCTGACGGAGCCCCAATATTAACCTGCTCTTGCAGCTGATGATGATGATGCTGCGTATGGAGATTTGCATACTCCATGCTGAATATGAATTATATATATATCAGTACCTGATTATTGTCTTTTCAGTTGATAATCCCACAAGAACTTGTTGCCGTATCAGCCCAAAGTGATCATCTCTCAACTATTTGAAGTAGCCTTTGTAATATATATAACATATATATACATACACACACACACACACACACACACACACACACACACACATATATATATATCAATATGTATGCGTACTGATGATTGGTTTCCTCTTTATGTAGCTCTTTTTCCAAAGTTTCAATCACAACTAACCTCTGTGAATAGGGAAGGGAAAATACAAGTGAGATAATCAATATGAGCTCCTAATCAGAGAGAAAATATTTAGTTTTCTCTTTGATGTTCTAAAGTCTAAACTAAAAGTGAACTTTGTAAAAGGATGTTGAAGATGATTCTCTCAGCTCTGTCTCTATCTCTCTTTGTATTTTGTAAATATATTATATAATAAGTTAATTTACAGGGTAACTTTATGTAACTTTATCGTTAATATATAAAACTGTTTTTGTGCCCTAACAATCACTGAAGCGTATATATTTGTACTTCCTCTAGAGGGCAACATCAATATCAACTCCAATCTTCGCTTAATAACGATTACTAAAGACCCACCGCGGCACCGCCGGTTTGAAAAGAGATTTTTGGCCCCCAATTTCTTTCTTTCTTTCTTACTTTCTTTATTTTTAACTTTTTTGGTATCAATCAAAAGTTATAGTCATGCCAATATCTGTGTTATACATTTATTCTAATTAAACAACTAGGGTACCATTTAATGTGCAAGTTTGAACAAGAAATTTGAAAAGAAATTCAAAATTTTTGCAAAAGAAAATACTATAATTAAAACATTTGAATTGTAATTCAAACTTAGGAAATAAACGGCACATAGGTTTTCAGAAAACATATTTCAAGTGTGTGTTTTTTTTTTTTGTTTTTTGGAGAATTGAATGAGGTTAGTATAACTATATATTATATTGGTATTATTCTGAAGTATCAAAGTGGTCAGGAAAATTAAGTGGAAATATTTAATTAGTACTGCAAGCAAGTGGTGAATAATCACGTGTAAAAGTTGCAACTGGCTAGCATTGGTGCTCCAAACAAACAAGTTACACCTGCAGAAGAAAATCTTAAAATTCCTTATCAAAGCTTAGGCACGTCTCAAGGAAAATTAAGGGAAAAACGTTAAAGATATTAGCAATATTAAAACAAGCATGGATAATAATTATATATACGCACTTTTTGTAACCATATATATGTTATAGTGAGTGATTACTGCCTAATGAACTAACGAAATTCCCTTGCAGAAATTAACTTCTTATGTGTTAATATATATATGTATACATACATACATACATACATACATATATATATATATATATATATAATCCTCATGACATGCCCTGACACACGCATGCATATATACCCCCACCCTTATCACGCATGCACCCACTTGCAACAACATCATCTACAAGCCTAAAATCGTGAACTATAGGTAAGAGATCATATCATATATATGCCTAGCTAATAACGAAATACGAATTTTCTTCTTTTGAGCTTACAGAAACAAAAATATTGTGATTCAAAATTTGAGTTAGTTTGGAGATACAATCGAAAGGATAATCATGAAGTATTGTTCATCAAATAATTGGAATACTATAATAGTGATAGTATAAGCGGGGTCTAGGGCTAGCTAGGGTTTTATTAATTATTTTATGTCGACTAAGCTGTCTTTCACTCAAGGGATCGAAACGCCTAAGATTATTATATGTTCGCATTTGCCCCATAAAAAGTTGTCAGAGAGAAAAAGTTGGAAAAGAATGTGAAAATATATAAAAAGAGAATATTATGCATGGGCAAGTTTGTCGTACTTGCCTCCTAGTTCAACCTCTCTTTTCTCGTCCTTTTAAATTCTTCAGTCTCACTTTTTTTTCTTTTTCTTTTTTTTTTTTTGCTTGAAAAATTCTTCAAGTGTTCACTCATTCCAATATATAGCTGTAAGCAGCCGATTGCCCATCTCTTCAAGCTTAATATTTATGGAGAAGTTCTACCTACATATACACTTATACACATCTAAATTACAGACGCACACACATATATATACTTGTTTATAATGTACATGTACTTTTAGGTTAGACTTAAAAGCACAATACCATAGGGTCCAACAATATATATATATATATATGATAGAGATAAAAACTTTATTAGATTATAATAAATCAGATTATAATAAATCCGCCCGAAAATAATTATGACCCAATTATTGCACGAATTAACATTGGGATTCCAAGATGCCATTTGTATATGTTCCAAGTGACACTCATCATGAGTTTTAAATTGTAAGTGCAAGTCGATCCCTAGTTTGTCTAATCCACTTGCATATGTGTATAGCCAGAAATTGGAATCCACGTTGGATGCATTATGGTTGAACTTTATTTTTAATATTAATTAGTCCTCTCATACGACGGCTTTTCAGTTGTGGGAGTCAACCCAGCTTTTTCAAGGATGTACATTCACATATATATAATTTATTTGCTATAGAATCTCAAATTAATTGTATAGTGATTGCTATACATTAGATATATGGAAGCAGAATTGGTGATCAGTGATCACATGTCGGTAAAAGTAATTTAACATTGAATTAGAAATTTAAGAATATGAGATTTTTCCATGAAAAGAGACTATATGCACAATTTTAATATTGTCAAAAGAAGTCTCTTAAGATTGAAGATGCTTGAGAAAAAAGACAAGGCTCAAATGCTTAATAGAATGTCTGACTTTAATTTGGGGTTATCTTCAAGCATACAAATTCTAACTTTTGGGACCATTAGAGGTCATGCAGCTTCTTAAGCAACAAATGCAATTTCAGGGATAATTTTCTGTTTTCTTCTCATTCAATTGACTAAATTAATCCTTTCACGTTGATCTCTAGCTCTTTATTTTTTAAAGAATAATTAAAAGTATAAAAGCAGGGACGGAGGGAATTAAGAACTGGGGGGCTTAAGCCCCCTTATTAACTTTTTATTCTTTTTAAAATCTGTAGATATATTATCTCAAATTACATTACAATCCCCAAAAAAAAACATGAAAATTTGATTAGCCTCTCCTCAAATTTTTTTTCTTAAATAAAACTTACATATCTTTTGCATCAAATTACATTTAATTAAATTTTTTCCGTAGTGATTAGCCCCCCTCCCGCCACAAAAATTTATGACCTCAACACTGTATAAAAACATGCTTTCATAATAGAGGACTAAGAACAAGTTTATGGCGCTAGATTCGTTGGTGAAGGCAAATTTAATTACCTTAGTGTTTGTGTGCTTTCCTTTTACAATATTCTAGTTTTTTACACGCGTTCCGTACACATGATTCATTTAAAATAGTAGTTATATAATTTTTTGCATAAAAAAAGGGAGAGAAGAAAAAAAAAAGGACATAAAAGAAATGAAGACAAAAGCAAGAAAAAACTATGAAGTAAAAGACACAGAAAATTGATTTTAACTTAGTTTGTTGTGTTTTATATTAGTTCTATCTCGTTTTGTTTAATTTATTTTTATTTAATTGTGTGATTTTATTTTATTTTAGTGCATTTTTGTTTATTTTTATTTTTATTCAAATTATTCTTAGTATTTTTTTAGTAGTATCAGAAATTTAGTGCAAAACGGTGCTAAAACAGGTAAAATTGAACTAAAAATCACTTATGTTAGGGCCTGGTAGATTTGGTGGGTACGACGTGTACAAGGTATACACGTGCAAGTACCGGAGTCGGTGGTGTCGATGCTGACATGGACGAAATACGCGGTGTTCACAGAGGAATTTTTTACGGTAGGACCTCTAATGAAAAATAAGGGATCAATTAGGCCTAAAGTAAGCCAAAGAAATCAGATTTTATGACCCACTTTGCTGCCAAGTTACTGAGGCACTCTCGACTATGTGCATGGGAAGATGTTGAACTCAGTCATGGAGATCGCATGGACGAAGTATGGTGAGAGGAGTAACCGAGCAGTTGATGGAGATTTGACTCAAAGAGTGTAGATAAAGCTGTTTCATATGAGTAATGCTCTGAAGACAAGCACGGGTTGCCTCCGGAGTAGCTATCTGACTCATAAAGTGCAGATAAGGTTGTTTCAGTGGAGTACTCAGAGAAAAAACACGAGTTGCCTCCGAGAATGTGTATCAGCAGATGAAGTTTATGGTTTTCTGGAAGCGTACTCCAGGACGATGGAGTCCAGCCACAGAGGCGGATTTTCGGTCCTTTGGAGAAACCTCATAAACTTCAAATGTAGCTTGTAGATGAGTTTGGATGGATCAAACGAAGTGTTTTAAGACTTTTTAAGTGAAATTTCTACGAAGAGCTTCAAACCCGAAGCGCACAAGTTTGAAGAATAACTCTTAGAGGGATGAACTCAAGTGTTAGAAAAACTTTCTAAAAGTCCCAAGGGAGGTCTCCCCGGTCCCCCTAGAAATGAATAAGCTAAGGGGTATTTATAGGAACAGGTTTGAGAGTCTTGGGTGGTTGCTCTTGAGCGGTATAGTCACGCCTTGCCAGAGCCCTGTACGAACCATTTCCCTCAGGAGACCATTGAGTGTTTCACTAAATCTAGTGCTTCGTGGACGCTTCTATTCTCGGAGGTATGAACACGTGTCAAACCAGCTTCAAAGCGTCGTCTTTTGATTTTAGCTAAACAATCGTCGCTAGAGCACCTGACGCATTTAATCTCCATGCAGGACGGAAGAACCTTCGAAGAGCATATAAGGTATTTTCGGTCACATAGAAGTCTCTTAGAGCATGGGAAGTATCTCCATAGTGGCATCTGTTGTGATGCCTCCGTGGGGGCGTCTACAGTGACGCCTTCGGAGCAACAATTGTGACGGAGACAAATCTTTGCCAGCTCTGGAAGAAGCTGCTTTGGAACAAGAAAACTTATCATCTGACATCAAAGGGAAATGTTCCACAACTTAAATTCTGGACTTTTGAGTCTCCAAAGGCTGAGAAAAGGGTTTCTAAGGCCCCTAAAAGGCAAACAGAGAATTTTATGGTTGGATTCTCCATCACTCGTTCATTCCTTAGCTTAATTATTTTAAAACCCCCGCTTCAGGGCTTAAAATCAGATCAGACTAAGAAACAAATGGGTCTATTCGATTACCTATGGCCCACGTGAGTTCCCCGAGTGTGGTTTAGGTCTACGAATCGAGGCCAATCTCATCACGGAACGGAATTATTAGGCTTGGCCCCTTGTATAGGCCTGATAAAAAAACGGCCATCAACAAATTCAAAATAAATAAATAAATTAAATTTTTTTTCCCCCCATTGTAATTATTTCAAATACATCCTCATTTGAATTTTTTTTTCCTTTTAGTTTCTTTCCTAACCCTTCATTTCAATCCTCTAAAATATACATTTAACAAATATAGTTCTTAAAATATTTTTTTACCCCACTCAAATAATAATTTCAAATACATTATTATTTAAAGTTTTATTTATATAAGTACACTTTTCTCCAGTCTTTAACGCGTGTCACGTACGTGATTCATTTAAAATAGTAGTTATATAAATTGTTGCTTTAAAAAAAGAGAAAGAAGAAAAAAAATAACATAAGGGAAATGAAGACAAAAGTGAGAAAAAGATATGAAGTAAAAGACACGGAAAAATGATTTTAACTTGTTTACTTGTATTTTATACAAGTTTTATTTCGCTTTGTATGATTTTATTTTATTTTTATGCATTTTTGTTTATTTTTATTTTTATTCAAATTATTTATAGTATTTTTATTTGAGTAATATCAGAAATTTAGCGCAAAACGGTGTTAAAATAGTCAAAATCTGACCACAAATCAATTCAAAATAAATAAATAAATGTAATAAATAATAATAAAATAAAATTAAAAATGATTTCGACTGTTGGATCAAGCTTATCAACATCCTTGATGTAGGCGTGAATAGTACACGCAAACCAAGGAGAGTGGAGCAACATGCATGCACCATATAGGTCCCGCCATGATTTTAAATCAGTAAATTAGAACGCGACACGTGACGATCTTGTCAGTCACTTTCAATGAGCTTTTGATTTCTTACATCGTGATCCACGTGAGCTCGTGATTTCTAAAAATAATATTCTGACATGTGACAAACTAAAAGGGTGAACCATTAATGCAACGACAATGTATTCCACTGAGAAAACACATAATTAATGGCGTCTAAAAGAAGACAAAATAATTTTACCAAAACTTTAGATAATACTTGTGTGTCTAAGTGAATAATAAGTGCATTCATTTTTAATATATTGTTATAGATAAATGAGATAAATTCTACGGTGCACAAACTCTATTTTTTAGCTGTTAGATTAATTTTTTAACAATTAAATTAAATTTGTATAGTTTATATCAAAAATTTATACACACTATACAGAACTGTTCATACTCCAAATCTAACTTTTAAATAACTTATCTAACAATAAAAAAATAAGACTCTACCGATGGTTTTTTTTTTTTTTTAGTTCTATCGTAGAGGTTGCCATAAAATAAAATGGAATGGCTACCGTACGTTGCTCCATTTTCCAACCGTTGGATTAGATGTATGGTTTTAAATTGAGTTGTCCAACTCATCTAGCCTGCACCAAAACAATATCACTTTGCCAACTGCCTTTCTCTCTCCTTGCACCTTCGATCCAAATGCCCATCTCCCCCATTTTTTCCGTCCTCTGCAACAGGCGACGAGATTCCAGCTAGTAATTAAATAAATAAATAAACTATTAAAGAACGCCATATTGATTTTAGCTGATCACCATAGTAAAAATCGATTTCCAATTGCCAACCACACATAAATCCACAATTTCTCTACCTGGGTTTCTCTCAATACCACAAACCCTCAAAAAACCGTACTTCAATTTCAGATCTTGAAGAAAAAGACGTTGTCCTCGCCTTCTTCGTCACACGAGCCGAATCGACAAGCCTTCCGTCCGACAGCGGCACGAAGTTGTTCTTTCCTCCGATGGCGGCAAGAACCCACCCCTCACGGTGGTGCGAACCCACTTCCTCCGATGACAATGCGATGAGCTTTTCCGTTCCATCCCCAAATCTCTCTTCTTCCAATGTTCTTTAGGTTTCAATACAAACCCTGTTAAGGAAAAACAACATCCACACGACCAAGAAAAATGCCTAATTTGAAATTGATTCCATTTTTATTTTTCACTAAGAAAGAAAAAATAAAAATATTTTTAAACATTAGACGTAATAAAAATAAAAATAATTTTTTAATTTAGTGTAAAATAAGAGATAGATAATCATTTTTTGTTTTCGTTTTTTTTTCTCTCAAGCAGAGAGAGAAAGATAGACATTAATGAGTTTTTTATACTGAAAATAATCTTTTGATAAAACTAAACGCATTTTTAAAAATAATTTCAGTCTGAGATTGAAAACGTTTTCATTTTCAATTTCATATAAAAAACAAAATTATTTTGGAACGAGTTCTAAACGCACTCAATTAGTGCTGAAACTTTAGACGGGTCCGCCCGTGACCACCGAAAATTTTGAATTTTTACCTGATGACCGAGTCCGCCCGAGCCAACCCAAGCCTGAATTTTTGGGCTACCCGACCCGATCTGAGAAAGACCATGGACGGGCTTCGGGCAAGTTTTGGCTACCCGAGACCGCCCGAGTGCCCAAATTTTTTTTTAATATTTTTTATATATTTATACACTATTATATATAATTTTGTTTATTAATTGTACATGGTATGTATATAAATTATTTTTAACTTATTTATTATAAAAATTATATAAAAATTATAAGGGAAATTGCAATTTGAAATTTAAAATGAACACGAACTATATAAAAAAATTATTTATTTTTTAATTTTTAAATTTATAATTCATGATTGTCTCGTTAAAAATCTTACAAAAAAAAACTCAATTGGAATAAAAACTTGGTAAGGAAAAAAGAGTGCAATCATTCTAGGACGAATTACAAATTTGACGAACTTACAAAGTCTATACAAGATTATAATAACATTGTACAAAGTAAATAAATATTTACAAATTACAATAATCGAATTTAATTTGAAGCTGAATGATAGTCTTCAAAATTAAAAAAATCTATTAAATTCATCGATCCATTCTTGGCTTGTCGACGAAATTATATCATGTAAGCGTTGGTCGAAATGATCTCAATCCTTAATGCACACCAAAGCTTTAATAATGTCCTGTTGCAATGCGTTTCTGCATTCCTAGAGTATTCGGCTGGTCGTACTAAAGGCTTGTTCGGATGAAATAGTGGAGACTGTGACTGAAAAAATATTCATTGCTAGTCGAGTTAGGATCGGCCAAGTTAATGCTCGTGCCCTCCACCACCGAACCAAATCAAACATTGCACTATTGTCAACTACTAAGCCCTCGCTGAGGTACGGCATTAACTCGTTGAAACCGCCGTTGTTGCCGCCACCTCTTGATGAAGATCCACTCCCTGATTCTTCTTGACCTTCAATCGTCGTCTTCTTCTTCTTTTTCAACCCGAAAACATTCAAGAATGAATGCGGATTGTCGTCTCGTTGTTGCGGTTGTTCTACACGAGGTGGGTTTCTAAACCTACTTTCATAAGAGCTATAGAGAAATAATATTTTTCCCTTTATAATAGAAAATTGGTCAGAACAATCGATATCTAAAACGTCACCTAAGTTTTCTAATCCACTTTCTAAACCTTTTAATTTTAATATAGGATCAAAAATAACACCGAAACCATACAACATTGGTAATTTAGCCCAATATTTTTTAAACTTCTTTTCCATAGAAGCGATAGAAACTCCTAAAACCTTGTGTGTCCTAAATTCTGAAAATAAAATAGTCATTCTTAAAAGTTCTCCTAATACTAATGGTGATGTTGAGTAATATGTTCCACTAAGCTTTAAAGTAACTTCGTGAAATTTACCTAAAAAGTTATACAAGAGTTCGGCAATTTTGCCAATCTGTTTCGTTTATAAATCATGATCCTAATTTTGCACTAACATAATTTGTTATAGCATCTTTATAGGGGATGCATTGTTCAAGCATTATATAAGTGGAGTTTGATCTTACGGGCATATCTAAGGCTAATGCTCTAGGATTTTGATTACATGCTTGTAGATACCTAAACTAATATTGTATTCTTTTATTACTACATTGAATCTATGCAATGTTATCTCTAATTCTTTTAATATGACCTGACATTGATTTTAAACCGGATTTTACTATTAAATTAATTACATGGCATGCACAACGTTGGTGAAATATATCATTATTACAGAATAAACTTAAAACCTTTTCAAAAAGTTATATTTCTTTAGTATTTGCAGTAGCATTATCTAATGTTATAGCCATCACTCTATCCCTTTAACTATATTCATCAATGACAGATAAAATTATATTATATATTAAATCGGCAGTATTTGATCCTATAACACATTTAAAATCTAATATTCTCTTATCTAAACCAAAACCTTTAAAATAATGTCCGGTTACAGCTAAATAATCTTTGTTGGTAACGGCGGACCAAATATATACCGTTAACGCAACGCAACCACTAGTAGAGTGTAAAATGTTGATTAATGTTTCCCTTTCTTATTTATATAATTTTAATGCATCTTTCCTAAGAATAGTTTTTGAAAAAAAAATGGTGCATTAGGATTATGCGCAATTTTAATATAACGCTGCCAATTCTTTTGTTCGGTAAAACTAAGTGGTTGATCTAATGTGGCTACTAATTGTGTTATTTCCATACGATCGACTTGCGGATCGTATTTCCAAGTGGTTAGACCGCCGGTTTGGCAGTCAAATGATAATTGTGTTTAGTGGAGATCGGGTCCCCCTCCTTGCTTTTTAAGACACTTTTTAGAGTGTCTTCTCAAGTGTGTTGTGCCGTGAATAATGTTACTTTGTAATTTATCACCACAATATTTACATTGAGCATGTATTTACTGTTACCGTTATTGTCGACATCCTCGAATGTGTTGAAGTGCTCCCAAACTGTTGAGGTGCGCTTGCATTTCTTCTTAGAACTTGCAACACTTGTACTAGCACTTCCGCTTGCCTCTCCTCCACGCCCACCACCATTACGACCACGAGGTCCACGACCTTTAGTACGTCCACCATGGCTCGAATTTGCAGTTTCCTTAGCAAATCTTTCTGGTGTTTGCGATTCCTACGTTTGAAAAACATTAATAGGAAATTGCCCTTCTTCAATGTTGAATTGGACATCATCGGGAATATCACCACCATAACCGGAAGAATCCATTATGAAAAATAAAAGAGATCGAGAGCGCTTTGAGAGAGGTTAAGAGAGATCGAGAGAGATTAAGAGATATTTGAGAGATATTAAGAGAGGATGAGAGTTTTTGGGTGAGAAAAATGGTTAGTGGAGGGAGGGTATTTATAGGAAATTTTTTGGCTTGAAATTTTTTTTCCCCCTAAAAAATTCAGCTCCAACGGTAACTAAATTTCAACAGGTCGGGTCGGGTTCGGGCAACGGTAAAAAATAGAGCCGTTGGAGTCGAACAAAACGGGCGACGGGTTGGGTCGGGCAACTACAGCCGTTGCATTCAAAAGTTCGGGCAAAAATCAAGCTAACGATCAAAAAATTATTAGATCGGGTTCGGGTCGGTTCGGGCATAAAATTAAAAAACTAGCAATTTTTTGGGTATTCGGGCTTCGGGTTACGGTGGAAAATTAAAAAAAAAATAAAAATAGCGGCCGTCGATCACGGCCCCCCCACCGGCGACGGGCTGCGGGGAATGCTTTTTTCCTCAGATTGCCTGTGCCCGAGCCCGGGATATTTAGGTGGACGGACGGCGATAGGTATCTGCCCACCGAGCCTAAAAATTTTTGAACTTCAGACAGATCCACCGCCTAAAGTTCCACCACTACACCCTGTATATCAAAGTTTCAAACAAGCTTTCCCCTATAGAGGAAAATTTAAAATTATAAATAAAAAAAAATGCGCCCTTCAAACCTGCCCCGACATAAGGAAACTGGTAACAATCCAATGTGTCACTTTTCTTCAATTAGCAAAAATTTGACGGCCCCAGTGTCAATCCAACAAAGCTGAGCCGTTGAATTATTCGTCATGGATAACGGAAAAAGCATGTACTATTGTAGTGATTCCATTAATAAATATAGATGTGACAATAAAGTGGCTGTAGTTTAGTGGTAAGAATTCCACGTTGTGGCCGTGGAGACCTGGGCTCGAATCCCAGCAGCCACAAATTTTTCGTTTTTCCAATTTTTCTGAATTGCTACCCGTCATACGGATTACGGGCTGACATTAGTGGTACAGAACGAAGGGAACGAGGGAAAATTTATATTTGTATTATGTGTTACGGCGTAATTATTTTTTAATAATTTAAATTGGTATATTAATATTTTAAAAAATTATTTTTAAATATTTTAATGTTATTTTTTTAAAATAGAAAATGTAAAATTTATTTTTTATTAATTAATCAAAAAATTAATAATAAATTTAGATAAACTCTGAAATTTTTTTAAACATTTAAAAATTAAAAAAATAATTCTTTAAATTAAAAAAAATTTAGAATTTTTTTTAAATTTATTAGTTTTTGGTAAAATAATGAGATGGTAAATTTGACATTTTACATCTTAAAAAATGAACTCAATGTGCTAAAAAATAATTTTTTAAAATGTTAAGGTATCAATTTAAAATTACTAAAAACACAAGGTACTAAAAGACAATTACGCTATAACACTAGGGTACCGATATGAAATATTCCCAAAAAATAATATATTTTAAGGAATTAAGAGTACGTTTGGTTGGAGGGAAAGGAATAGAATGGAAAGAAGTAAAGCTCAAATATGATGTTTGGTTGGTTTTTGCGCAAGGAATAACCATTCTACAAGAATGACTTCTCCATTAAAATGATTGAATCATCATTCCTCCCTTTTTCTGAAAGTTGAAACACCAGTTCACCACCACTCTCCTGCTCATCCTCTGCCCCCACTGCCGACCTCCTCCGACCCACGCTAGTAGACTCGCAGTCATCGCTCCAGTAAGCTATCTCCACCACTCTACTCGTTGAACCCTCGCCTCTTCCAACGTGATTCTCGTGTCCTCCGGCAGCTCCTTGCCCAAATCATCGTCCTTGCCTACACCCACCACCCAACAACAACCTTTAGATCTAGATTAGGACAATCTGAAAACAAAAGAAAAAAAAAAAAAACTAAGCAACCAGGTGAGGACAAGTCTCTCTCTAGTACACTTAACCTCTCCGTCGACCTCCTCCCCAGAAATTATCAACGACCCTGTTAGGTGGCCGTTACTTTATCGAAGTTCCTCGACAACTTTCCGGCGATGACGATCTTTGATCTTCGATCTTTGACACAAAGACCTCAGCGATGTTGAAGGGTGTTGACAAATTTGGTGGGAGTGAAGCCGTGGTAGAGATGACGACGGTGGTGTAGATTTATGGGTGCTAGATGTTATCATCCATGGTGGCCTCTCTAGTTTTTTTTTTTAATTTTATAACTTAAATGGTGCTTCTTTGGCCGATGTGAAGAAGATGCAAGTTTTTTTCCATTTAAAAAAATTGTTTGTTTTAAAAGGAAATTAGGTGTAACAAATCGTTCATATATATATATGTGTATATTAAAAAAATTAACTAAACACATGCATCACTTTTCTTTTTTATTCGATTTTATTATCATTAGCATTCTTATTTTCATTATCATTTTTACACTGTAACTAAACGCACCCTTTGAATCTATAAGGATAAATCCTCATGAGGACACACATGGGTTCATAACAAATAGATAGATATAAATGGTTAATTTTGTTTTAATGTATTCAATGACATATTGATTCTCATTAAACTCTCAATAATCTAGGTTGTCAGTGTAATTAAGTTATTTATTTATTCATTTTAGCCTCTTTTTACCCCTTATTTATTTTTTCCCTAAAACTATATTTTTTCCTGTTTTGGTTCTTTTTGTCTTAAAACTTGTTTATTTCTTCATTTTAGTCCTTTTTACCTTTTTTTTTTCTTCTTGCTTTAGAACTTTATTTTTTTTTCCATTTTTTCCTTTTTGAGATTTTGGACTTATTCATTTACAATTTTTGAGTTATGGTGATTTGAGTTCAGATCTTAATTTGAGTTAAGGTGTATTGAGTTGAGAAACTAATTTGAGTTTGTGTTTAGGTGGGTCAAAACTTGAGTTTGTATTTAGATAGTATTTTTATAAAAACTCAATGATGATGTAAAATTGTAATAGGGTATATGTGTGGGGTTTTATTCGTTTCTTCGTTGTGAATGTATAAAAAAATATTCATCTCAATCGGAATTAAAACGAAAAAGTTATGACATTTTTAATATAGAAAAAATACTGTTCATTAACTTGAGTTTGAGTTTAAGAACTTAAGTTAAAGGGGAGCTTGAGCTCAGATTTTAACCCTAAACTCAAGTTAAAACTCAAATTTTATAAGAGAACATGAATTTTAATAAAGTGGTAACTTGAGTCTAAATTTTTTTTAAATTTAGATACAAATAAACAAACCTTGTATATATTTTAAATAACAATACAATAATTAAAATTTAACACACAAGATAACTGCTCGCGTGCATAGCAGGTGGGCTTCAACTAGTATTTACATTTTACATGAATTTAGATTTTGGAGGTGATAAGTGCAATTTTTCCTTTGGTCACTTTCTTTATGTACGCCATCATTTATTTTTATTATTATTTTTTTGTTGAAAATTACGTACGTCATTGTTTAGGAAGTCGTTTATTCCCCTGCTCCCCCAAACGCAAAGGTAAAAGTCCCCAACGAGAGGCTGCAGAAAGCAAGACGTACAATCGATGCAAAAAAAGCCCGTGCAAAGGTTTTTCCCCCAAAATTCCAATCTCTCATGTCTCCCACAGTCTCCCTCCTCCAACGGCTACATTTCCCTTCTCTCTCGTTCCTTTGTGTTCTCCTCCATTTCCATTCCAAAACCCTCTCGGTCTCTCTCTCCTCCTCTCTCTCGCTCTCCTCCGTTTTTTCTCTCTTTGTTTCTCTAGATCTCGCAGCCATGAAGCACTTCATGCAGCCAAGAAATGCGATCTTGAGGGAGACGACGATAGTCTCTCCGGCCTCGCCCCACCCTAGCGCAGCCAAGGCCCGGCCTTCGCGGAAGCAAAGGGGCTCCAAGGATAACGCTCCGCCGTCGGATCCGAGCTCGTTGCCCCCGATTCCGGAGCGCTCGCCGGCCATCTCCGCCGCCAAGTTGAAGAGCCCACTCCCGCCACGACCGCTGTCGTCGAACCCTCTCAAGAAAAAGCTGAGCATGCAGACGGTTCCGGAGCATTCCGTTATTGGAACTTGCGAATCTGGTGTCCAGGTATGGTTGCGTGTGGATTCTGATTGTGGAGTTACTTATTTTGTTTAGCTGCGGAAGGAAAAATGAAGTTTATTTTTGTATTTGGAGAGTAAAATTAGGGTTTTATTTGAATTTGGTTGAGTCTGAAATAGGGGTTTTTTTTTTTTTTTTTTTTTTTTTTTTTTTTCAATTTATTCAAATTGTATGCCTTTATTCTCCAAGGGAAAGCCACGAAATGAAAGGGAAACTAGGCGGTTTCAATTTCCTTCTTCTTCGTCTTTGAGAATTTGAAAAGCCTTGACGTATTTGGTATTGTTCGGGATTTCATTGGTTGAAGAAACTAGAGAGGATTTGATTAGTTAAAATAATAAGGAACCTTAGAGACACAAGTAAACCCGTCAATCTCCCCAACAGGCGTTCCTTCTTCTGCCGATTCACCGGTTGTTTGTCCGACGGTCGCCTCACCATCGACTCTCTATCGGGGAGACTAGTTTGAAGGACAATGGCTGCGACACAGGGTTGCGCTGCGAGACTTGCATTGCCAACGGCAACACCCGAACCCAGATGCATCTAAATTCAACCGTTCATCCTAACTTCTAAGGAACACGAATCCAAAGTACACTGCACTCTTTTGATCATCAAATTTCTGTTCGGTTATGATTTCTAAAGAATCTGGATTGTTTATTCGATTGGTTTATAGAGCTTCGCTATTTCCGGTAATCTTTCTTCCTTTATTTGGTAAAAATAAAATGCACTTTTGTTGTTAATCCGTTTCTATATGTAGCGTTTTGCTCGATTGTTCAATTGCTGAATTCTGTTCGTTTTTTCTTGATTTGACTGCGAATAATGATTCTCAACTGAATTTCTTCCATTTCAGTAACTCTCTTTCTCTAGCTCGTTTAATGTATTAGTTGATTTGGTTAATCAAAGCAGAAATTGGAAATTATTATTTGATTGAACTAGGTTAAAGTGTTGTTTCCGCGTTAGTTTGGTTTGTGCTGCTCGTTGAGATTATTGTTTGACACTTTGACTCCTGAGAGAAACGACTTCCAGAGTTCCCAAAACTCATCCTCGTCGCATCGATTTGGGTTTTCCGGTTTTCCCTTCTGATAAGTTTTCTTCTGGTGAGCAGTTACCAATAAAGCATCTCTCTGAGTGTCCTATTGTGGTTTCTGCTATGCTTGAACGGTTATGGACGGTTGCTATTTTTTTATATAGGAATGGCTTCAAGATTTTTAAATTCAAATGGTTCTTCAAGTTCCCTTTCAAATGAAAATATGTTTTATTGCCACGTCATTCCTCTTTAGTATCTTCTCGTTTACGTGTTGGTCCAATGACTCCAAGTTTGTTTATTTATTTATTTTTTTAAAACTGTCTTTTTTTATAGCTATATATACATGATTAATGAGATTAATTGCACACTCTCCATCACTTGGGCTATTTGGCTAGGGAGGAATTACCGTGGTCATCTCAAGTTGAAGGCTTCAATTCATTTTCCTTTTCAGATTTACGTAGAGGATAGGATTTAGTCCTACTTTAGTTTTGTGCTTCTAGTCCTCTTTTGTTCTGTTATGCTTTGGTGGACTCCTTGTCCCCTGTTGTACCTTATCTTTTCCATTATTCATCAATAATATTCTCTCCGTACTAAAAAAACTATATTATCGGAATTGGGAACTATTCTTTCCTTTTGAGAGTTATAAAGTAGTGTCGTTTCTTCTTATATGCCAATTCACAACAAATGTTTCAATTATTGGTATTTATATTATGGATTTTTCTAGAAATTTATTGAAAGTCTTTTTTAATGAAAGTTACAAGTAATCTATGTTTCAGAAGTTATTTTATTAAGTTTTTCATTATCAGTCTCTCCATATGAGAGTTCAATAGTAATCTATTATTATGTCTCTCTTTATGAGAATTTCATAAGTAAAGATGGATTTTGTTATTATTGTGATATACATGTGGTTCTTTGGTAAAATTTATCTCCTATTACTTTGTTTTCATTATCTCGGCGACCTACACTAAGTACGGATATAAAAAGAATGGAAGGGTTTTTACTCACCCTTCCTTCCTTTTATATGTTGTTTATCTTTTCTGAGTTGAAATTCACCACTTTACAGGATCTTCTCAACCATGCTATCCTTCTTTTAAGATAAGTCCCATTTTATTTTCTCTATACTTTTCTATTTTTTTTTGTTTGTATTATTATTTACTATATATTTTGTTTTCTATACTAATTATGCTATTGGTGATCCCTAGTTATTTGTTGGTGCGTGTTGGATCACTGAGTACCTGCAGCACAAAATACACACACAAGCAACACAGATCAACACCATAGCTAGACTACTGAAGGAACCTCAACCAAAGGATCCGTTTCATTAATCTGTCACTGGAAATCCACGAGCTCAGCTCGGCCAGGAATACAAACAGTAAGAATTATTCTAGTTCGGTAATGCTCTC
This sequence comes from Morus notabilis, assembly GCF_000414095.1. NCBI lineage: Eukaryota > Viridiplantae > Streptophyta > Magnoliopsida > Rosales > Moraceae > Morus > Morus notabilis. The sequence continues at coordinate 67,094 of NW_010361197.1, read as the reverse complement.
GCTCTTCCCCTCACTCCCTTGTAACGTCCCTACTCTCTAGGCACTATTCCCTAGTAGCCTAACCGTCTAAGCCAGCTCAGCAACCTACTCACGCACTCGCATCCCTTCCCCAACCGAAAACGTTGCAAGCTCCTCTAGAGTATATCCATTAGTATTTATTCCTCCTAGGCTCGGTTGTAACATTACTCCCCTCCTCAAAAGAGACCTTGTCCTCAAGGTCGAAGGTAGGGAAACGGACTTGCAACTCGTCAGACCTTGCCACTTCACCAGCACCTCCTTAAGGGACTGCCCTCCTTGCTTCCTCAGATGCCCTTGTAACACGGTATCTGGAAACAGTGGTTCGGGAATGTCCGTCGTGATGTCGACAACAACCGGTTCCTGTGAAACCGCACGCCTGCCGACCACTTTTTTAAGCATAGACACATGGAAAACTGGATGCACCCTGGAACCTTCTGGCAGCCGAAGCCTGTATGCCACTGGACCTACCTTGCCGAGCACCTCAAAAGGACCGTGATATTTTGGGGCCAACTTGTTGCTGGGGCACCTGACCACGGATCCTTGCCAATAAGGTTGCAGTTTCAGCCAAGCGAGCTCTCCCACCTGAAACTCCCGCTCCACCCGTTTCTGATCCGCATAGCGCTTCATTTGTTCCTGAGCGCGCTCCAAGTTGCAGCGTAGCTGTTTCAGTTGCTCATCTCGTTCTGAAAGCTGCATATCCACTGAGCCCACTGCGGTCTTGCCCCCTCTATAGCGTATCAAAGTCGGGGGAACCTGACCATATAGTGCTTGGAAGGGCGTCATGCGAGTAGCACCGTGGAAATTGGTGTTGTACCAATATTCCGTCCAGCACAACCACCTGCTCCAATGCCTAGGCTGGCCACTGGTGAAGCACCTCAAATATGCCTCTAAGCAACGATTAAGAACTTCTGTCTACCCATCCATTTGAGGGTGGTATGCTGAACTCATGCGTAAGGTTGTCTGTTGGAGGCAGAATAGCTCTCTCCAAAAAAGACTAGTGAACACCTTATCCCGATCGCTTACTATACTCCGAGGTATGCCGTTAAGGCGCACCACCTCCCGACAAAACACCTCTGCTACCAACTTCGCAGTGAACGGCCGCCTGAGAGCGATGAAATGCGCGAATTTGGTTAAGCGGTCCACCACCACAAAAATGACCTCATACCCATTGGACTTAGGCAGAGCCTCGATAAAATCCATCGAAATATCCTCCCACATTGCCTCGGGAATGGGCAGCGGCTGTAGTAACCCGCACTTAGCCACAAACCGTTGCACATCCCTTGCGATGCCCGGCCAATACACGTTAGCGCTAATTCGCTTATATCGGAGTAGAGTTGGGAGCCCGCTGGAATGACTATCCGTCCCCGGTGCAGCAACACCCCACGCTCCACAGCATAGTGTTTTTCTTGTGCCCCTCCGCGGCTCAACTGCTCCTTAAGGGTGCAAAGTTTGGCGTCAGCGGCTATCTCGCGCTCCACTAACGCCATGTCTAAAAATTGGGGCCCCGAGATAGCCAGGAGCTCTCCCCCTTGTGCCCAACCACCTCGACGAGACAACGCATCAGCCACGATATTCTCTTTTCCTGCTCGGTAGTGTATGTCAAACTCAAACCCCATCAACTTCACCAGCCACTTTTGTTGTGCTGGAGTACTAATTCGCTGTTCCAAAAGGAAACGAAGAGACTTTTGATCGGTGCGCACCACAAACTTCCTGCCAAGAAGGTACGCTCTCCATTTCTGGATGGTTAGAGCCAGGGACATAAGTTCCCTCTCGTAAACCGACTTGGCCATTGTCTTAGGTGACAGCCCCTTGCTGTAGTAGGCCACCGGTCGCCCTTGTTGCAATAGGACTGCCCCTATCCCTGCCCCTGATGCTTCCGTCTCCACCTCAAAGGTGTCCTTGAAATCGGGTAATGCAAAGATTGGGGTCTCCGTCATCCGCCGTTTAAGTTCCTGAAATGCTCGCTGCGCCTCCTCTGACCAAGTGAACTCCCCTCTTTTTAACAACTCAGTCAAGGGCCGCGCTATGGCGCCGTATCTCTTCACAAAACGACGGTAGTATCCTGTTAAACCCAGAAGCCTCGCACCCCTTTCACTGTGGTTGGGACGGGCCACTCAACCATGGCCCGTATCTTTCCCGGGTCTGCTGCCACACCCCCGTGGGATATGTAGTGCCCCAAGTATTCCACGGTATCCTGAAAAAACAAACATTTTTTCAAATTGAACACAAAACTCCCATCCTTCAACAACCCCAACATGGTTCGTAAATGGCCTAAATGCTTCTGTGAACTGTGGCTGTAAACTAAAATGTCATCCAAGAATACCAAAACAAATTTCCTAAGCAATGGTTTGAACAACTCGGTCATCATTGCCTGGAAAGTAGCCGGAGCGTTAGTAAGCCCAAAGGGCATAACTAAGAATTCATAGTGCCCCTCGTGCGTCTGAAATGCCGTTTTCTCGACATTTTCCCGCCTCATGCGTATTTGGTGGTACCTGCTCTTTAGATCAAGCTTTGAAAAAGTAAGATGCTCCGTGTAGCTCGTCTAACAATTCCTCGATTATAGGAATTGGGAATTTGTCCGGCACCGTCAATTTGTTCAATTCCCGATAATCCACACAAAAACGCCAACTTTCGTCCTTGCGAGACTCGAATAAGGATTCCGGCCAATGTCATGTCTGCAATCAAACGCTCAATCTCATTCTTCTGCGCATGCGGGTATCGGTAGGGCCTGATATTCGGGGGTTTTGCACCCGAGTGTAGCACAATAGCATGATCCCCCGTTCGGGACGGTGGCAACCCAAGTTTTCCCGAGAACACCGATTCATATTCCTTCTCCAACTCCTCCATATAAGTCGTAGTTGCTCCCTCCTTCCAGGCATTGGGTGAAAGAGTGCTCTGCCACTGCACCAAATAACATTCTTCCCCTTTCTTGGCCATTTTGGCCACGGCGGTAATCGAGATAGGCTCTCGGGATAAGGCCGACACCCCAACCAGCCGATGGACCTTTCCCTCCAGCTCGAATTCTAACCACATCTGTCGAAAATTTGCCGTAAAGGTTCCCAGCGTCCTAAGCCATCCAGCCCCCAAAACCACATCTACTCCCTGTATCTCAAAAGGGTATAAATCCAACTCAAACGCTAAACCCGACACTTCCAAACACACCCCTCGGCATATGGTATCTATAGTCATGCAATAACCATCCCCAACCTTGACCGTGTATTCCGAAATTGAGACTACCGTTAACCCCAGCTCCTTAACTTTGGTCCAACTGATAAACGAGGAATTTGCCCCACTATCGATTAAGATGGTTACCTATTTCCGCTGTATCTGACCGTACAATTTGAGAGTCTTTCCCCCATTAATCCCGGCCAACGCCTGCAACCTCAAATCCGGTTGGAGGAGCAACAACCCTTCCTCTTCTTCCGAGTCCGTACTGCCACGGCTCTCCTCTGGTGGCGCCGTCCTTTTTTTTGGTTCGTCGTCATCCTCTACCGCGATCTCCAGGAGTTTGAGGGTTCCTGTCTTGCACCGGTGGCCGCCGGTCCACAGCTCTCCACGCCGGAAACAATCCCGGTTGTCCTTCCGCCGCTGCCGTTCTAGTTGAGCTGCGCTCGGACCACCGCCTTCAACAGGCTTCTGGGTATTTCCGAGAGAGGGACGCGGGCTGCTCATAGAAACCGACCCCCATCTATTGGTTCCCAAACGATTTGTCGTTTGGAGTGGAGCCTTGGTGGTGATAAGTGGCCTCCCCTTCTTGGGCCTTCAATTTGTGTTCCAGCTGGAGGCCCAATTTGAATAGCCTCATGTACACTCCTGGGTTGCCACATCCGGACATCATCTTGCAATTCCTGATTCAGCCCATTCAGAAAAATTCCCAGGGTTGTAGCCCGGTCCATTCCACGAATACAGGCCGACAACTCCTGAAATTGTTCCCCATATTCTGCCATGGAGCCCCTCTGTCTCAGGCCCACCAATTGTTCCTGGATGGACCTGAATTCCCTAGGCCCAAAACGTTGCCCGAAGGCAAGTTTCAACTCTTCCCAATCCATGCCCAGTTCTTCCTCCAAGACCCACTCATAGTATTCCCATGCCCTTCTGATGAGAAAATCAGCAATCACCTGCACGCGAACATCCGGCCGGATCATGTTGACCCGAAAGTAGCGCTCCGCCCATCTCTCCCAGACCGGCCACCCCTCGCCGTCGAAGGGTTGCAAATCCACATGAGGTGGACTCCCTCTAGTCCTCCGTCGGTGAGGAAACGGGTTGGAGGGCTCGCCTCCAGCCCACGGCGGAAATTCCTCTCCGAACTGCCGTCGATCACCTCCAACCTCCCAGGTGCTGCCCCTCGTGGTCGCAGTCCATCTGTTCGCACTGTATAGTGCGGCTGTCGGCCAGGAGGAACACCGGTGGCCGTCAGATCCCAAGGCTCACTCTGTCCTGCTCCCGTGGTGGCCTCCTCCACTCTGCAGCAAGAGCATCGACTGCCTCCTTCCCTCTTCCCTTTGGCAAGGAATCCGGTAGTTCACGACTGAAATTCTCGACACTCTCCTTGACGAGATTAGACACCAGCTGAGGTAAGCCCTTGAGACACTCCTCCAATCGGTCTAACCCTGTCAATTTCGCGGTCAATTCATCCAAGTTCTTCTCTAATTCCTCCACGCGATCACCACGAGTTCCACCCTTCGTCATTCTCTCTTCTCCCAGATCGTAGCTCTGATACCAAACTGTTGGATCACTGAGTGCCTGCAGCACAAAATACACACAAGCAACACAGACCAACACCACAGCTAGACTACTGAAGGAACCTTAACCAAAGGATTTGTTTCATTAATTGTCACTGGAAATCCACGAGCTCAGCTCGGCCAGGAATACAAATAGTAAGAATTATTCTAGTTCGATAATGCTCTCGCTCTTCCCCTCACTCCCTTGTAACGTCCCTACTCTCTAGGCACTATTCCCTAGTAGCCTAACCGTCTAAGCCAGCTCAGCAACCTACTCACGCACTCACATCCCTTCCCCAACCGAAAACGTTGTGAGCTCCTCTAGAGTACATCCATTCGTATTTATTCCTCCTAGGCTCGGTTGTAACAATGTGTAATTCTTTTTCACGGTTGCTGCTATCTTATGTCTTTTTCTTGTTCGGGACGGTTCAGTTAATTATGATTTTGTTCTTTTTTAAAGGCAATCATGGTTATCATGGTTTACCTTTCATGTTTCTTGGATAGAAAAAGGCCATTAATGGTTAGATCTTTGTCTGCCATAGATTGTACTGTATTAAGAGATACTTCTACCTATCTTAAAAAAAAAAAAAAGATAAGTTCATTAATCTTTTTTTTTTCTCATTTCAATAATTTAGTTCTTTATACCTTCTCTAATATTTTTATATTTTGTAGGTCCGAAATGATGTCTTCAACAACCTCATGATCTTAGGATCTTTATGTATTTTTTCTTCTTCTGAACAGTTAAATAAATCTTATATGTTGTTTTTCTTACATCACGTGATTTATTCTTACTTGCCATTTAGATAGAAAAATACATTATTTGGTTTGATTTCTTTACACCATGGATTGTATCTTTTGATACTTTCTCTCTACTAAAAAAAAAGGGGGACCTTCTCCGGTACGCCAATATATCGGTAGGTCAGGTTTTTTATCCGTCAGATCTATATAAAATCACATAAAAGTCAAAAGTATGCAGATGTAACGGTTAGAAAATCTTGTCCTACTGGTACACCATGCGTATTAGAGAATCTTCTAAAAAAAAGAGAGAAAAAAGAAAGCTAAGACACATACAAGCTAAAAGAGAACTGTTTGGGAGCTGAGAAATTTGGGTTCAACTGTAGATCTTCTGATCACTAAACAGCCGCCGCTTGCCTTTTATTTACTTAAAAAATAAAATACTAATGATAGATTAGATCTTTGTGAATTAAATCTTTTTTATACATCATGTTTGAATAAATGATTTATATGAAAGACAATTCAGAATTTATCAAAATTTTCCTCAAAATTGGACTCTTTTTCTCATTTTAATCTTTGGAACCTTGAGAGCCAATAAAAAACCCTAGAATCGGAGGCGGCAGAAGATAACGAAAAAAAGGTATAAGAGAACTATTTGGTGGAGAAACTTTGAGCTTCCTTTTTCTGACAATGGTGACTTTGGCTGAGGCTCAAGCCATCAAGAGGCTCAACAAATCTGCCGGCCGCCGTCGGTTCGTTGTAAGCTATCTTCCTTGAACCCTAAATATCAATTAACACTTTTTATTTATTTATTTTTAATTTTCGTTGTGAGTTTAGCTTTTAGACAAATAAGAGTTCAATTTACGGGTTAGATGTTTAATTGCTCGGTCAGAATGGTGCTCCCATATGTTTATATTTTGTTTCATATTGTCTCGTTTTGCAGTTCATTAAATTAGCTGTCCCCAAGCCAAAACTAATGAGATATATTCTTTCATTGTTTTTTTGTTTTTTATGGAACTATAATGCGATATATTCACTTTTAAATAGAATAGAAAAACATAAATTTGAGGCATGTACACTAGTATTAGATAAATAAGCAATCACTTTTACGTGTGTCTCATATTAATGCTATGTTTGGTAGGAAGGAAAGAAAATAGAATAGAACGGAAATATGGGAGTGATGGAAAATAGCAATGATGGAAAGGAAATTGATTTTCTTTTATGTTGTTTGGTATGAGAAGATGGAAAGAAAATGAGTTTACTTTCACTTGTTTGGTATTGGAAGTTAAATTGGGAGGAAAGAAAAAATCTTACTCGTAAGTTACTTTTATACCATTTTCTGCCCTCTTGTGGAAAGAAAAAAAATGATGGGGCCCACATGTATTATTTTCCACTCTATTTTCTCTTCCTTTCTCTTTTTTCTCCTACCAAACAACCTACATTTTCATTTTTCCTCCCAAAATCCCTCCATCTTCTTCCTTCCTTCTACTTTTCTTTCCTACCAAACACACTCTAATAGTGAGGCATATAATTTAAACCATTACACGTGTCTTTGCATCCCAACTGCAAAAAATATCGAGTAAAAAGTAGCTAAAAAGTAAAATTAATATATGGAATGTCCCTGTTGCGCTAGTAAGCTTCTGGATTCCAGTAAGGTTTTTTGCCTTATTTTTTACTGCACATCTAGTTAGCCCTCTAAAGGGATGGATCTCTGTTTATCAGAGCAAAAAATTCCACATCATGGACTACATGTGAAACAAGGTTGTGACAGATTATCGTAGTATCGAGACAAAATGAAACGTTTATGGAAGTTCCAATGGAAAAGCGGACACGATCTCAAAGATAGTGCATGAAGTGCCTGGATCTCAAGCAGTGACAGAATCTTCTGACTCCAGAAAGACAACAGCCCATTGTTACAGGACCGATTTGAGAAGGATGATATTTGAATGAATTCAAATGATGGTATTTTCCAAAATATGTAGTATTCTCTTCTAGAACTAGCTTTATAATGTCTCTATAAATGAAGAAGGTACAGTAGATATATTTGAGAATGTAGAAGATCCTAAGCTACATTAGCTTTTTCAAATTGAAGGTCTTGGGGTATGCTTGTAAATGAGTTGATGCTGTTCATAGGCATCCGCAGTTTTTTAGTTTTGTGTTTGTTCCTGACTGATTCAAGTTGAACTGGGATTGTAAAAAAGGAAAGAAGCCAATATTTCGTTTCTTTGTTCATAATTGTTGTTTGTTTTGTTTTGATTCTGTTTAGTGCTGAATTGGTGTTGGTTTTGTATTATTTCAGTTTAAGAGTTTCTCTCAGAGGCTAGAAGATGTTGATGTTGACGTGTACTGAAGCCTCGACAAACTAAGGCTGGGCCATCATAGGGGTTCTCTTTCTTCTGGGATTGCCTTGTAGAATGGAGGGTGTGTTCCTATTACTCTAATCATATTAGATTGATATTCGTGCTTTAGGCCCTATATATGATTCGTAAAATATTTTTTTCTTTTGTGCCTAAGACCGTTCGATCTAGTGGCACCGGAGAGACTTTGGGTGGGATGGGGTTTGGGGGTTGTTACAGGTTCGATCCCGTGTTGTATCGAATAACAAAATAGTTTTTTCCTTCGTTATTATTAATGGTGACGTATATTTGCTATACTCAATAGAGAGTAGTGCACAAGTGTAAAAATATAGCAGTTGAACCATGTCTCACTAAGATTGTACACAATTTGTAATTTGATTGGTTTTCAACCAGCCAATTAAGGTAGCTCAGTTGGTGTTTATTTGGGTGCGAGTTGGTTTTTAATATATTGAGTCCGAGGTCAAGTATCAGTTGATAGTACTTTTTTATTTGACAGGTTTTTAACTTTCCTTATAGAAGCAGTTATGTGTTTCGTAAGTTGGACTTGGGAGAAAAGAGAAAGTTGTTATGTGTCATTGTTTCATTGACATCCATCTACATTGTAAAAATGATTTACTGTCTCAGATAGAGGCTTATGTACATGCCCTGCTTTTATTTTTTAACATAACATCTAGTTTCTCATACTTGCCGGACACATGGCTACTTTGGTTATCTCTTGATATTTAATTGCATGAACTAAAAACAGCAGAGGATTTCACTTCTTTTCACAAAGAAATGACACCCTTGGTGCAATCATTAACCTTGGTGTTGTTTCACAAAGAAACTATTATGTCAGGACTTCTTTTAGTAGAGCCCATTCTAAGGTATGCTAGCTCGCCCCTGCTTTTCCTCTTTGGATGCTGGTGTCTTGCATTGGGACATCAAATATTTTAGCTGTGGTTTGTTTACAGCATTCCTTGTTTCTATTACTTCTGTTTTCCCCTGATAGTAACAATGTTTTGTTAGGGGTCTGGGATTTGATTTTGCAATTATGAGGAGATTACGATTATTGTATAAGTAGCCCCTTGGGTTAGGTCAAGGGTATTGGTTTTACGTTTTATGTTTTGGGTCCTTGTCCCCTGTTGTACACCTTTCCATTTATAATTAATAAACTCTCGATATTATTATATATACTAAAGGAGGGGTGATCTTTTACTGTTCACACATTTACAAAATACTATTCATTATACAGTAAATGAGCAGTGCAGAGACGGTTTTGCCCCTTTTGTTTTCCTTTCCTCTGTTTCTGGGCAGAGGGTTTTTGGTCTTTTCTCGGCCTATAGTGTGTTGTACGTGCATATGGAGCTCTCTATTCCTTTCTTGATACTTCCCTATGCACGTACAATACGTGCCTCTGAAATCCTCTCTCTCTCTCTCCTCCGGCGAACGCAGACGCAAAGACGAAGGTCTCCACCTATCGTGGTGGCTTCTCCGGACTCCAAGAGGATGTTTGGTTTATATATTCAGAATTATGATTCAGAACCATTCTCATTTTACGTGTATTTTTTAGTGAGAAAAAACACTGTAGAGAACCATGAATCATGATTTAAAATCAATGACGAATATAGGAAACAAATGTTCCCCAAAACTCGCTTTCTTTTTCTGAAAGTCCTTCAGTAATTTGGTATCCTATTGATATGTGTTGTTTGGCTTTTTTTTTTTCTTTTCCTGTTTTGATCTTCATCTCATCCATATCTTCTTCTTGCTTTTGCTTGGAGTTTCTGGTGTGGGTTTTTGTGCTTATTTCATGTCTATGAAACCTTACTTTTGCTTCCTTTCTCAGTTTGGATCTTCTCCGTGACTTTGGTGGTTTTTTTTTCCCTTTTCCTGTTTTGCTGTTGATTTCATCTATTTTCTTTCGTTAGTTTTGATTTGGGGTTAATTCTGATGTGGGTTTTGTGGTCATTTACTATGTTTGCTTTCCTTCTCAGCTTTTGCCTTCTGAGTTGCTTTATTTTTTCCCCCTCTTTTTTTGCAGGTGCTTTGATTTATCTCTTTTGGTTGGTTTTGGTTGGAATCCCTTTGAGGTTTATGCTTCATTTTTCTTCTGCGTTTGATCTTCGTGTCTCAAATTTTTTCTTTGTTGTACATTTTTTGTTCTGCCTTTTGCGTATTTTTCATCGGTTACATCATTTGCCCTTAGTTTTTACTTTTTTTTTTTTTTTAAGTTTTTGCTCTTATTTTATCAACTATTATTTTTTTTTTGAGTAATACAAATGTTATTTTATTGAAATTTTTTTGGGATACTTGACCTTTTCTTTTGATGGATTTGTTTGTGCAGGGATTTTATTTGCATGAGTGAATTTTCCCTTGGTTCGTTTGATGTTGTATATCGGTAATTCTTGGTTTTATCTGTTTCATTTATTGCCTTGATGAGTTGGGTTATTTGTATTGGTCATCTGATCTCCTAGGTTGATGATTTGTTCTGCTTTTGTTATAGATATATCAAATGAGCTGTTGATTTTTCTCTCCTTCTATTTTCTGGAAATTTTGACAACTTTCGTTTATATTATCTGGAATTCCCAATAATTTTAGGGGAAACAATTTTCTTGAACTTTTCCTATCTCTAGCACCATTAGTATTTAATAATTTTATATCTGAAATTGTATTTGTTTTATCTAAGTTTGATATAATCCGTCCAAATATTGCTGTGAATATACCATCTTAATTCTATTCTATTTTTGTCCATTGTTTTTTATTCAAAACTTTTAAGTTCTTTTTTTCTTTTGTTTTTCCGTACTTTCATGTCCTTACCCTCTTATGACCAATATTTAATACATAAGTTATTTACATATATATTAGTTTTTTTTTTCAAAATTAAATTCTGGTTTTTTCAACTATTTCTGTTTGGCCATGATATTTTCTAATGATTTTAAATTATTTTCAATCCTAGGTGTTTACATTTACACTGTGTAAATAGAACTTCATTTACTTATATAAAATGTTATATAGTTATTTACTTATCCTAAAGGCTCATGTTATTTTATTGGTTTAACTTCACCCCCCACCCCCTTCTTTCTTCCCTTTTTCCTGTTCCTCAGCAAGCAATTTTAGATTTTTTTAAACTTTAAAGTCTACTTATAATATTCTAAGCTTGATTTACCATTTTTTTCTCTTGGGGCAAGTAAACTTCTAGGCCTTACTTCTTTCCCAGTTTCCTTATGTTTTATGTTTCGTCCACCCTTTTCTTCAGCTTTTTTTCCCTCCTTTTACTTTGATTTGGTCTATTTGTCCTTCTTTCTTTTTATTCACCTGGAAGTTGCTAGACGGATCTATATCTTATTCTGGTCTGTTTTTTTTTTTTTTTTGGGTGGAATACAAGTTATAACCCGTGTGATGAATATAACATCTTATTAATTTTCGTGCCTTTATGCAGTTACCCATAGTAGGTAGCCATAAAATGACTGAATATATAAATTTGTTTATTCATCCCACGTTAATGAAAATATCCAATATCCGAGCCATGTTTCATTAGGGGCATGAACTTCTCTCTTGAGTGCTCCTCGCGCCTGGACCCTTGCGCAGAGCGAGTCAAGTAAGCAGCCTCTTGTTGGCCTAGGTTGTAAGGCTAGGGAACATGGTTGGGAACTAATGATTGGCTCTATCTACAAAGATTTTGGATTTGCTCATAATGATCAAATTATATCCGGTGTTGTTTCTACTTTTCCAGTCATTTTAGATACAATTTTTAAATATTGGATTTTTCGTTATTTAAATCGTGTATCTCCGTCACTTGTAGTAATTTATCATTCAATGAATGATTGAAAAATGATCGACCGATCCAATTATAATGTTTGTTACTTTGTAACATAAGTAAAACAGTCAAAATTGTACTTCTTTTTTCGGGGGATTCCTTCAATATTCGAGTCAAATTATTTCAGTAAATAACAGAATCATAGATAGGGAACTATACTAGTGACTTATCTAATTTTATTGTAGAAATCTTCGGGATCAATGATTGGACCATGCAAATGAGAAATACCTTTTCTTGGATAAAGGAAGAGATTATTCGATTCATTGCCGTATCGCTCATAATATATATAATAACTCGGGCACCCATTTCAAATGCGTATCCTATTTTTGCACAGCAGAGTTATGAAAATCCACGAGAAGCGACTGGCCGTATTGTATGTGCCAATTGCCATTTAGCTAACAAGCCCGTGGATATCGAGGTTCCACAAGCGGTACTTCCTGATACTGTATTTGAAGCAGTTGTTCGAATTCCTTATGATTTGCAACTGAAACAAGTTCTTGCTAATGGTAAAAAAGGAGCCTTGAATGTGGGAGCTGTTCTTATTTTACCTGAGGGGTTTGAATTAGCCCCTCCCGATCGTATTTCGCCCGAGATTAAAGAAAAGATAAGCAATCTGTCTTTTCAGAGCTATCGCCCCACGAAAAAAAATATTCTTGTGATAGGTCCTGTTCCTGGTCAAAAATATAGTGAAATCACCTTTCCTATTCTTTCCCCGGACCCCGCTACTAAGAAAGACGTTCACTTCTTAAAATATCCCATATACGTAGGCGGGAACAGGGGAAGGGGTCAGATTTATCCCGACGGGAGCAAGAGTAACAATAATGTTTATAATGCTACATCGGCGGGTATAGTAAGCAAAATCATACGAAAAGAAAAAGGGGGATACGAAATAATCATAGTGGATGCATCGGATGGACGTCAAGTGGTTGATATTATCCCTCCAGGACCATAACTTCTTGTTTCAGAGGGCGAATCCATCTTGAAATATTACTAGGAACTTTTCCCCGTACAATTTTAATTACTATTGCTAACATTGAATGCATCAGCTTGCTCCAACAATGTCAGGATTGGTTGTTTATGTTGTCTCATCTTTTTCCCTATATGCTTATGCTATTCTACTGATATATATTGATGGCGTGGAAAGTTGACAAGAATTTATTCTTATTCTTACGAAAATATTAGGCATTTGTTTCTATTTCATGTTTTGCTTCATAAATAAGTAGTGTTCGCAGAATGATTTTTTTTTTTAATCCCTTCTTCTATTTCATCTTTTGTTTCGTTTTTTGTTCTTATTTTACCACTGTATGTTTTTATCGCTGTATCTTGCATCAATATTTATACTTGGTTAGTCTATATATGACATTTGGAGAAGTATTTGCAGTGTCTGAGGTATTGTTAAGAACTTTCTTCTGTGCATTTATAATAACTGTTGCTGATACTAATTTGTTATAATAGTTTTAGTATTTGTTGTTTATGTTCTTTTATTTATGTTGACATAAAATTTTGTTATATTATTGATGCACATTGTTAATTTAAAAACTTTAAAAACATTCCTTCCTATTCTTAACAAATAATAGCGACCTATATCTATTTTTCCCTTTGCTTCATAAATAAATGGCCATGATCTATCAATGTATTTTTTTTTTTAACTTCTTCTTCAACCACACATGCATACGAATATTCATCATTATTGATTTATATATGTTAAACATTATATGATTTATCTAAAAACTGTTATGGCCGTGTGATTCCTATTTCAATATTTACCTTGCTTATTTTTTCATTTTTTTCTCCTTTTTATAAAGTTCTGGCCTACTTTGTTCTTCTTTGTATTTATTTGAATATTTTTATCATTTGTACGCCATCTGTTTGCTTAAAAAACTGAAATTATTAATATCGTGCTATTACATATGCTAAAGGAACTATACACATACATATCTCTATTTGGTATATTCTCTTTTGAAACGTTGTTTTCATATAGCAATAATGGTCGTACTCAATATTGTAAAATACCAATTTCTTAGCTATTGCTTGGTATTCTTATAAAATCACTGTCTTTGAAAATCCATTATGATTCTCATCACTAGATAAAAAACAAACAAAATGTTGCAACATTCATGTTTTCTCACTTTGTAGTTTTCATTTTGTTGTGTTTTCCTTTTTAATTTTTTATTTACTTATTTATTTAATCATTCACTTATTTATTTGTATTTTTCAGGGTCTCTTACCATTTAACACTGTCTGTTCTTATCGTTGTATCATTCATCAATATCTACACGTAAATAGCCCATATTTGGCATTTAGACTTTGGAGTGGTATTTGCAGCGCTTGAGGTGTTCTTAAGAACTTTCTTCCATGTATTTTTAATAACTGTTGCTGATAGTGGATGTAGCAATTTATTATAGTAGTATTCATATTTGTTATTTATACTTAATTATCTATGTTGGCATAAAGCTTTGTTATATAATTAATTCATATTACTAATTTAAAAACTTGAGAAATATTCTTTCATGTTCTTAACAAATATTACCGATCTATATCTATTTTGTCCTTTGCTTCATAAATAAATCAAAATATCTAATCATTGTAGTTATTTATATACTACTTTAGTTCAAATGTATTGTATTGACAAATATGTCATTCAATAAGCCCCGTTTATTTCACCGATTCGAATTTAGAATTCGAGTTTTGTTACAGTAAAAAGCTCTCAGAAACAATTATATTTAACTTTTTTGCTATAGTAAAAAGCTCTCATATAAAGTCACATCTCAACTCGAATTAAAAACTCGAATCAACGAACTAAACGGGCCCTAAATTTATTAAGTATATTGATTATTAAGAGACTGTTATGGATGTTAATATTCTTGATATATGAAAGAATAAAACGAATTGACTATTATTACAAGATTATTGATTTTATTAATTGTTACTAATTTTGATATACTGTTATTTAGTGTATACAAATTACTTGCGTGAACATACTTAGTCCTTATTGACGTTTGAGTGTTTGCTGTTTCATTTTTAAAACATGGTTCATAGCGTTCCAGGTATATAGCAGTTTAATATCCATTCCTAATTCTTAATGTAGTATGTATATATAAAATAATACTGTAATGTAAAAACTCTTAATTTCTTCTATAATATAACAATATTTCCCGCAATACCGACAAAAAAAACTAGTTTCTCACTAAAAGAGAGAAAAAAACCTCTTTTTTTGTACTTTTCACTTTTTTTATTTAATTCTTCTTAGTTGGGATGATGTAATGGGTCATTATGATTTGTATTTTTTCAACTGCTTCTGGGTTTTTGTTGTTGTTGTAATTGTCTCTTCAAAGTTTCCTGTGTATTTTATTTATCCCTCATCCTCTGAATTGTATTATTTTTACCATTTCTTAATAAAATTTCTATTTCTTATAAAAAATTAGGAAGAAAAAGAAAACAATTTTTTTTTGAAGAAGACGACAACAATAACTAGTTCTCAAGTTCCCTTACGAGAGGGGACAGATTATAGTAGGAAAGAAAACCTGGAACCTCTTGCTCGTCACAAAATAAATGAAAAGATTAGAAACCAATAGTTAAAAAATTAGATTGTCATACGACTTTGATTCTTAGCATCTACTTTGTACTCAAATTTAGCAAATGATGGATGTAAAATATTTCATCATCTTTTATAATTCCTAATTTATATTTTTTTGGTTGAAACACTTGTTCCCATAATCGACATTAACATAACCTTTTACAATGTTATTTAAACTTGTTTTATTCCATTTACCGACTAATTGCAGCTTTATGTAGAGATCTTCTGGAAGAAGATAGTATGTTGTAGGTTTCTCTTCCCTTAAATTGTTTTTTTTTTCCTGTGTTAACTCTTCTCTCTCGTAACTTTGGTGCTTTTCATAAAATATTTACTTCATCTTCTGAGCATTTGGCTGACTTTGTGCATATTTGAGTTGTTCAGCTTCTTAGCAAAAGTTATCTAGTCTCTATTATCTCTGTTAGTATTAGAAAGAAGAAGAACGAATATTTTCTGAAGAATTGTGTATTGATTTCTATATATTGTTAAATGTACAATATTAGCTATAAATAGCTAGATTAACTTCTAATTAACCAAAACCATATCTACTAAGACGTTTACACGTGTACAAAGCTCTAACAAACTCTAAACAGATTTTATAACAAGAAAGCTTCTATAACAAGAAAGCCAACTATACTGACTAATTAACTTCCCTAATAGTTAGAAAGCGGTGCAAGATAGGGAACCAAAAATTATCGAGCAGGTTTAATTTGATTCTATTGCTATGATGTTTTAGTTGCAAACTATATTATTCTTTGCATTTTTTTTTTGTTTTACTTTTTTCATTTTTTCTTTATTTCTGTTTATTGAGAATGCCTTATCCTTTTTCCTTGTATATGATTTTATCATCAATGAACTGAAGTTTTCTTATAAAACCAAAAAAGTGGCTAACATGAAAATGAACTGGTGCTACATTTTGCGGATTTTTACTTCCTAGTCATACATTATGATGTATTTACAGAGATATCTTATAAACAACCTTGCGGATGTGCTCAAGTAATTTGTTGGTTTTACTTCTTAATTTTAATTTGATGCATGCTTGTTTATAAGAGAAAAATTCTTTTATATATTTTATTTTTAATTTATTATTATTATAATAATTATTATTATTATAACTATTATTATTCTGATCTTTTTTTTGGTCTAGAAGTTCAGCTTCTTGTTCTGAATTTCAAAATTCAAGTTTGAAGTTAAAATTTTTAGGACATGAATTTTTAACGTTATGGGAAGACGACAAGATATAATTAAAGCTTCCTTTTGTGCGAGCTTATCTATTTGATTATTTCTTTTCCATGTGGGAAAGAAAAAGCTGTCCTTATGTTTAGATTTAGACAACGTGGGCATAAAAACAAAATTCCATCTCACAGGAGCAAACATTTTTGTGAAATTTCACTTGTGAACTTTTGTGGTCATGTCCGTTTTTTTGTGTTATTTTTCTTTGAAGGGTTACTCAGAAATTGAGGTATTATCCAAAAGATTATGTCCAAGATTTTATGTCAGAGGCAGTATCACTCTTGCTGAGAAATGCACCTTTTGATCAACTTAAACAAGGTATAAATAAGCATGTCATTCCCCATTATTTTAGATATGGTATCTGCCCTTCTCACAATATTATACGCCAAGGAAAAAAAAAATCCTGTACATACTCGCATGTGATGCTTCTCTGAATTTTATATTTTAATATGTATGATTCTATAAACTATCTTGATGCTTAAATGTGTTGCATTTTGATTTCCAATAACACTCTTAAAATTGCAATATATTTGAGTTTTAAGTGTAAGGATTAACGTTTGATACAAAAATTTGTGTTTAGCTAAAGTGAAGACTAGAGCACTGAACTTGCAAGGAATCAAGATTCCTTGATATGCAGATATCTTAAGCTTTAAACCTTTGGGTGTGTTTGGTTGGGGGGAATGAATTGGAATGGAAAGACCATTATCCCCAATTTTCTTGTTTGGTTTCATTTTTTAGTTGGAATGGACTTTCAGTTGGAAAGCACATTTACTCAATTTGAATGAATGGACATTCACTCGGGGGGGTCTATGGAATAACATTTCCATTCAGCCCTTTTTCTCATTTTCTCCATCTTGTCCCTGAGTTTGAATCGAAGAGACAAACCCTAGAGATCCCATCGCCGTCGCGACCACGCGAGCTCCCATCGCCGTCGCGACCCGAGCCGTTCTTCGGCCTATCGATTCTCGCCTTCTCTCTTGCGTTTCTCCTTTCCTCCACTCTGTTTGGCTCGTTCCGACCAAAACGAAGAGGTTCTCGCCGCGCCAGGACGAAGTTTGCCGGCGTACGATTGGAGGAGACGGTCACGGTTGATTCCGGCAAGGTCAGGTCGCGGTTGATTCCGGCAAGGTCAGGCTCCATTCTTTGATCTCGGTTGAATTTTTTTTCGTTTTTTTTCGAGTGATTTTTGTTTGGATCTGTTTCTTGGATTTATTGCTTTGCTCATTGAAAACCCGTGTGATGAATTTTTTTCGCGGTTGCTTTACTTTGCTTTGCTTTGCTCATTGGATCTGTTTTTTGTTGAATTTAAATGTGCACATTGCTTTGACACGCTAAAGAATTTGCTAGGAAACCTCTGAAAACTATGACACATTTCTCGCCCAACCCTCTAGCAAGTTCTCTGCAAACCAAAATTAACAAAAAAAAAATGAAAAATCTAAAACCCACAAGTATACGAATCAAACTACTATAAAAAAAATTTTTAAAAATAAAAAATAAAAAAAACTAACTAACAAGAGAGTGGAGTCTCTGGCGGATCCATTAAGATGAGTGTGGAGTTCAATCTTTGGCATCGACCCGTACGTCTCCATTTCCATTATCTCTGTTTGTCTTTCTCTTGTGGTTGGTTTTGTTCAATCTTTGGCTTGCTCACTATTTGATCTTCGGTTTTCACTGATCTTCGGATTTTGTCTGTTTAGAATTCTTAGTTTTTTTATTTTTATAGACGAGAGATTCTTACACACTAGATTCAGTTTAATTTTTGAGCTTTTCATCGAGCTCTTCCTTCGGATTCCTCAGGTTAGATCTTGTTTATTCGATGAATTTAGTGGATTACCCAGATGACTGAAACTCTAAAACTTGCTTCCTAGTATAGAGCCAGGGAAGTTTACGCAAATGGTTTTATGTTTCATTAACCAGGTCCAGGTTATTTAAAATTTGATAAAGATTGTTTTTAGAATTGCATTTGTATGTTTGTCACCATTAATTGCATGTTAGTACTCAATATGACAATTGACTTTGATTATACCGGCGTCAACAATTTGGTGTCGTTATTCTAGAAAATTTTACTTTAGCTTCTTTGTTGCTAGTGTTTTTTCTTTCATGCTCAAATATTTTAGACAACGGAGTTTAAATGTACTAATTTGGTTGTTTTATTGTAGGATAATGGCTCGCTTAAGATTAGACAAAAGTGAAACTTTGAGAAAGAGGAAGATAGTTGCTTTGTTTTTATATTGGTTGAATATTATGCATGTAGTGCAATGGTTCTTTCAATTGATTGAAAGAGTAGTGATGGAGGATTTAGAATCAAACTTTGTGTGGAGACAACTTTATGTGCTTGACGTGTTTGTTCATAGGCAATACGTTCATCAACTAGCTTACACAAGTGATGTCATATGTAGAGATCAATTAAGGATGAATAGAAACGCTTTCAGTAATTTGCAAGTAGATGAGCAAGTGGCTATGTTTTTACATACCATTGCTCACCATGAGAAAAATAGAGTTATAAAATTCCATTTTATGAGATCTGGGCAAATATTTAGTAAGTACTTTCACAATGTCTTGCATTCAATCATTCGACTTCTGTTATTTGTTAAACCCGAGCCGGTTCCAGATAATGTTGTGGAAAACGCAATATATTGATTTTGTAAATAGGATATATTAGGAAAGTTTGAAATTTATATTTTGTATCCTTAAGATTAAGGTAATCAGTTAGTTTCCTGATATCCCATGAATAATAGGATAAGGTGTAATCTAGGAGATTCTACTTTTGTGTATAAAAACCCTAAGTAGACCGGCTGTATAGAATTAATTTCAGAGAATAAGAAATATTTTTTCTTCTCCTATTTTTTCACAAATGCAACTGACGAGAAGTGAAAATGGTTTAAGGTATGTACATCTTTGTCTCGTATGCTTAGAAATGGGCAACTCCCTTTGTTAAATTAGTAATTTTATCTTTTAGTTATGATAGAATTGCTTAGGTGCACTAGATGGAACCTATATTAGGGTAAGAGTGCCTATGACAGAGAGACCAAAATACCGTAATTGACATGGTTCTGTAGCAACAAATGTCTTGGGAGTGTGCACACGAGATATGGAATTTATATATGTGTTGCCTAGATGGGAAGGCTCTGCAGCTGATGGTAGAGTATTACGCGATGCTCTACGTAGGCAAATGATTTACGTGTTCCAAATGGTAAGTTTGTTAGTTACTAGTAAAGTAGATTACCCATTCTTTGTTACATCTACAAAATGTTAAATCTATATTTATCAATTCTTTTAACAGGATGTTACTATCTTGTTGATGTTGGATACACCAATTGTAAAGGATTTCTTGCTCCATTTTGTGGCCAACGGTACCATCTCAAGGAATAGGAAGATGGACCACAACCTAAGAATGCACATGAGTATTTTAATATGAAACATTCACATACTAGGAATGTGATTGAGAGATGTTTTGGTGTACTTAAGAGTCGTTGGGCGATTCTTTGTAGTCCATCGTTCTTTCCAATTAAAACTCAAAATTGCATTATCTTGGCATGTTTGTTACATAATTTTATTAGGTGCGAAATGCCTAATGACGTTCCATATTCAATACCAAAAGATGAGTGTGAGAATGACGAAGAAGATGAAAAAGAAGATAATGATGATTTGATAACGGCCGTTGAACCTTCAGAGGGGTGGACTGAGTGGAGGAATACTGTAGCACACGATATGTTTAATGACTGGTAGGGCTGGCAATTCGTGTTCGCGGGCCGTGTTTGGGCCGACACGATTATAGTGAGCACAAACACGACACGATTAATAAACGTGTCAGAAACCCAAACACGAACACGAAACGCTAATAACACACGGTTAACACGACACGACACGACACGCGAACACGGTTACTAAACGTGCCGTGACGGGCTGATACGAAAAAAAACATGTGTATGACCCGTTTATGACCGAACTAGCAAAAATAGTGGAATTTTATATTGTATTCAAAACTATATTAATTAACTACTTAATATCACTTATAATTAAAATCATGTATAATAGTCAACACACATTAAAATATCCAAAACATCACTTATGACATGTTTCAAAACATACTAATTACTAAACATCTAAAGAAGTTTGAAAACATAACCAATTACATTTAAATACGTTTGAAAACATAACCAAACATTTGATTATTTAAGTGCATAAAACATAAGATAAATATAGAAAAATGTATTCTTTGAGCCTTGAGGTTGAATGTCCAACAACTTCAAATTTCTCTTTAACTTTAAAAATTGAGGTGACCTTTTCATTTTATAAACATTACCATAAGCATAATCTACAAAATTCAACTTGTAATGAGGATAAAGCACAATCGTAATTGCCAATATCAAACTGAAATCTTTCCAATACTTCTCAAACTTGGTAAGCATTGCTTTTGCCATAGCAGACAAATATGCATCTTCACTTGTCTCGGATTTCTTCAATGACAAATAACTTGTGTACACAGTTGGAAAGTACAAGTTTGCAGTGGGGTATTTAGATCCCGAAAAAACACATGTGATATTATAAAAGGGTTTCAAAAATTCACAAATTTTCTCGGCCTTTTCTCATTCATATGGATCAGGACAGTCCTTGTAATTAGAATCACTCAATTCTAAATGACAAAATGCTCGTCGATAATACAAGACACTGTCAAGCATGAGGAATGTTGAGTTTCATCTTGTAGGTACATCTTGCCTCAAACCTCTCTTAGAATCAAGACCCACAAGATTTACACACTTTAAAAACTTCTTCTTTCTAATTTGGGATCCTCTTACATATTTCACACTCTCACGAATCTTTTTAACCACTAAATTAATATCTTTCAACCCCTCTTGCACTACAAGGTTCAAAACATGTGCATAACAACGAATATGAAAAAAAAAAAGAAACATAAGAAATAAGTGCATTGTTTTCAACCAACTGATTCTTCAGCAGATCAACAGACACATCATTAGCAGAGCCATTGTCCA
The DNA here is from genome assembly GCF_000414095.1 of Morus notabilis. Classification (NCBI taxonomy): domain Eukaryota; kingdom Viridiplantae; phylum Streptophyta; class Magnoliopsida; order Rosales; family Moraceae; genus Morus; species Morus notabilis. Next base: position 45,669 of record NW_010361197.1, on the reverse strand, counting down.
AAGTAAGAGTGAAAACCTTGTATTCAATTCTCCACTCACACAATAATGCATAAAGCTTTTCAGACAATGCAATACCAGTATGTGGTGATGGCATGAAGCAAAAATTCAAAAGCCTCTTTTGCAATACCCAATCTTTATCAATAAAATGGGCAGTTAATGACAAATATCCATATGTAACTATGGAAGTCCACAAATCAGATGTCAAACAAATTCTACCGGGGCTCAACTCCAACATAGATTTCATTATTGCTTTTTTCTGAGAAAACATTTTTTGGACATCTGCCTTTAAAGTATTTCTAGTTACCAAATTTATCTCAGGATGCAAATATTGGTAAGTCGCCCTAATAGCTTCATATTCAACAAAGGAGAATGGAAGGTCATGCAAAATGATTGCTGTTGTTATCAATTCACGAAAGTGTTCAACATTAAACCTTTTTGCACTCAACGCTAAAGTCCCTTTGTCTTGTGATATCAATAGTTGGCCCACGTCACGCGTGTCTCTACGTACACATGATTGCATGTGACGTCGCATGCTTCCAGTCCCATTCTTGCTATTAGCCATATACACCACACCACACTCCTTGCATTTGGCTTTTAGCTCCTGATCTGCACCCATTGGAAGCCTTTCAAACTGGTTCCAAACAACAGAAGTATGCTTCCTTTTATGTTTAGAAATGTTGGTCAGATTCTTGGAATTAGTTTTAGGCTCAACATCCACCTCCAACTCCAATGCAATAGGTGCATCACCAGTAGCAGCAGCAGATGCGATAGTGCTGTCTGACTCTAAATTTACTCCAACACCATCTTGCAAATCATCCATCTACAAGTCAGAGAAAAAATAAAGATTATCTTGTTTCTTAGCAAAATCAAGCAGAAAGACATAAAGTTATTTCACAATTGAAACTACATATTTACTTCTCATGACTCCTAACCAAGCAAGTCAGAAACACCATCTTGCAAATCATCCAAACCAAACCAAGCAAGTTATTTCACAATTGACTGCTTCTAGAATGACACACACTTTTTTTTTTTTTTCAATGCTATTATTCATCACCACATGCATAAAAATATAACAGCTACAAAATCACAGGCATATTGTCAAAAGCTGATTTACTTTACGCTTACAGCCATAGCTAAGCATCAAAGAAGTATTATGGATGCATATTTTGGAGCCACTGCAGCTTTGTCCAAGTTCTGGACTATACTCAACAAGATTAATTCCTCAACATGTTTGAAGCAGGAAAACAAGATTAATTCCTCTAAACCGCACCTAAAGAGAAAACACGGTTTTTAATTGTCCCTGCAACAAAAGAGAAGCCAAGTCTAACTACAAAGTCACGGTTTGGATTTTAGAGCGATCTGGTTTATTTGGCTCTGTGAATGAGGCACCTAAAGAGAAAACACGGTTTTCAATTTTGTCATTCTATCTTGAATTAATGGACCAAATAACATGCTCTACTATAAATATCTGTTGTGGATTCCATCAATTACTAATAAAGCCAGTAGCTTTTGATCCAAGATCCAGTGTAATAGAACATTTTGCACATCCAATTCTAAGCAAATCACTTGTATTCTTGGGAAATCGTGACGCAAAATGCCTTGAAAAACCCTCCAAAATAAGATTATAACAGAATTCAAAACAGCCAAACAAACTTTGATGAGCATAAATAACCAACAATTTCGGATGCTGAGGAAATCATTTGGTGGGCAATACTAAAAAGGACAACCAATTTTAAAAAAAGAAATAGGAACTATGAGGATTGAAGAAACAAACACGACCCAATGTAGAAGTGATTTGCGCCTAATCAGAGAAAAGTAACACACCTACGCTCGAGAAGCCATTTTGAAAACAAACTTCTGTAACTGTTGCCAAATGGTGAAAAGATGCCAAAATTCATAATCACAATAATCAGAAGAAGAAATTGAATGCGAAGAAGAAGGAGGAGTATGTACATGGAGATGGAGATGGAGATGGAGAAAGCCCCGTCCCGTCCGCCGCCCAAAATCAAAATCCAAATGGTCGTTCGCCCCCCAAAATCAATCTCAATGGTGAAAGGCTGACCCTGAAATGGCGGGTGAGGCGTGAGGACTGAGGCGGGTGAGGACTGAGGCGGTGAGGACTGAGGCGGTGAGGACTGAAGCGGATGAGGACTGAGGACTGAGGCAGGTGAGGCGGTGAGATGAGACTCGAGAGAGTGAGAGAGAGAACTAAGGCAGGGTAGGGACAGGGAGTTAGACACTTAGACTTAGGGTTTTGTCTAATATATATATATATATATATATATTTGGGTATATTAAATGGGTCGGTCTGGGTCGTGCCGTGTCGGCCCGATAATGGTACATTTAATTAAATGGGTTAAGCGTGTTAAACGGGTTGGTACGAATCCAGCCCATTTATTTTCGTGTTATTCGTGCCAACCCATTAACGACCCAATTAATAATCGTGCGGTTCAAACTCATTTATCTCGTGTCGTTTTCGTGTCGTTTCATTGTGTCGTGTCTGAAATTGCCAGCCCTAATGACTTGAGGCATCGTAGGAATGCATAACAATTGTACTTGTGTTTTTTCTTTGGAAGTTGTAATAAAACTTGTGTTTGCTTGTATTAGGACAAACTTATGTTGCTTTGTCATGTTTTTTTCTCGAATAATGTGTCGCTTTGTTATGTTTTTATCTATAGTATTTGCAAGTTACTAATTATATGTCATAGAGGATGTTGATTCTTGATTGTGTACATGTTTATTCTTTGTTATTGTTAGGATGGACACTTCCAAATCCAGAAGTCTAGATCAAAATAAAAGGTTTTGGAATGAAGATGATGATAAATTCTTAATTGACATTTAATGGAGTTACATAACGAGGGAATATATAAAGTGGAAGGTAATTTCAAAGCTGGACATCTGCAAGCTCTTGAGAAAAAGTTACATAACAAGTTGTCATGATGTGACTTACTAGTTAGGCCACACATAGAGTCAATAATGAAAGCTTTGAAGACTCATTTTGTTATTGAAAAGGCAAGTGAACATTTAAGTCGGGCTGTTGGTGAAGACGTGCTCGAAAAATATAGCCGGATTAGAGATGAGCTAAAAAAGACCACAACCATTAACACAATAGAACGGCATAAGGTAGCTCGGATGATGATAAAGGATGATGCTTTAGTTTCATACTTTTTTAGTATCCCTGAGATGAAAGAGATGAGTGGGCTAGAGCTTTGCTTGCTAGTGATATTTAGGAGTGTTTGTTTAGTTTCAATGGAAAAACATAGCCGGATTATCTTTTGATATTGTAATGTATGTGCTATGCATGTCTCTTTTGATATTGTGACTAATTAGGATTATGCTTAATTTTGTTAAATTGTATTAACTAGGAACTTGCTTGACTTGGCATATGATTATATTTTGAGATTATATATGTAGTTGAATGATATATTGTCATTTTTATTATTGACAGGGGCCAAAGTTATATTTATTAGGAAACATATCATGGTAAATGTCAAAAGTGATCGTATTTGAGCTTGTGATAATTTATTATTATATTAAAATATCAAATATTATTTTTTTTTACAATTGAAATATAGTTTTTAAATTTTATCCTTCAAATAAAAAGTTTTTTTAATAATTAAATTATTTTTAACTATTTTAATTAATTAGAATATTAAATTATTTAGGATTATTAATCAAGGGTATTTTTGTCAAAATATAATTTATTTTCATTCTATTCCATTGTCAACCAAACAACATAATCCTCATTCAGGTATTAATTCCATAACTCCAACCAAATTAAAGAACCGGTTTATGATTCCAGCACATTTCAATTCAATTCCATTACCATTCTCATTACCATTCTGCCACTATAACCAAACGCACCCTAAATTCAATAAAGTTTTAATAAAGGGAAATTTTCATTTTAGTGCCCTGTTGTTATATTGAAATATGAGTTTTGTACTCTCTGTTTTTAATAATTTCATGTTAGTACCTTAACTTTTTAGAAAATTTTCTTTTGGTACCTCGGGACAATTTTTTGGGACACAAAAAAACAAAAAAAAAACAAAATTGCCCTTATTACTAAATCTGAAAAAGCTTTTTAAAAAATCTTAAAGCTGCAACCAGACACCCAAACATCATTCTGTCCCAAACATAAAGCAAAAATCTTGGTTGTAGGTTTGAGATTTTTTAAAAAGCTTTTTTTGTATATAATTAATGAAGGTTTTCTAAAAAAATAAAGGTACCAATATGAAATTATTAAAAACAGAGAATACCAAAGACATATTTCAATATAACATAAGGTAACAAAATGAAATTTCCCTTTTAATAAAAATGTATTTACCTCTCTCTCTATAAATTTAAAATATAAAAGTTAATATCATATCTTACATAAATAAATAAAAATAATCACTTCTCTCCTCAAAAGTGAAGACCTAAATTTTTCTTTTTTACGTAAATAAAGTTTTTTTACCACGTAAATTATTTTTTACTTATCGTAATGAAACATTTACATAATAAACTACTACTTAGTTTAAATAGTTTAAATAGTCTCGTTTAGTTCGCTGATTCGAGTTTTTAATTCGAGTTGAGATGTGATTTTATGCGAGAGCTTTTTACTGTAGCAAAAAAGTTAAATGTGATTGTTTGTGAGAGCTTTTTACTGTAGCAAAACTCGAATTCTAAACTCGAATCAGCGAAATGAACGGGGCCTTAAAATCTATTATTACTTAATTTAATTTCATAAATATAATATTTACTATAATTTTCTCATAAAAAATTAATTCAGAGATATATTTGGCATTCCAACCAAGGTGATCGTGCGTCCTAAAATAGTTTGTATATATTTACAACATTCACAATATTTTTTTTTTAAGGGACATTCACAATATTCTTTAATTCATTTTTCTTGTCAAAATCACATTTTTATGAAAAACATATAATAAATCGCATTAACTTATACACAGATCGAATCCATATTAAACCGAGTAATTAATCTTATTCTTAGCATATCTCAAGATCAGTTCTATGAATACTTCATATGCAAATTGATATGTATTACTTACTCGACATATAGCGAGAATAATATTAATATTGCTATGGAGAGTCCTATATATTGATCAACAAATTTTTTTTTAAGGCGAATAGATCACTAGAATAGTAGTCTAGTTTAATCGCCTAGCTATAATTTTGCTGTAAAGAACTTCTCACGGACTTATTGGCATTGGATATATGTCAAATTAAGAATAGTATCATATGATATATTACTGTTAATATTCTTATCATATTATATGCATGAATGTTTAATGAATAATGGCACCGATGTGTATTCTACTGAAACCAATATCCTCAACTCAAGGCTACGGCATTACTCTCCAATTTCCACAAATACATTCACCTCTCTAGATTTCAACGATGGTGAACAATTTGCAAGATCAAGCGCCTTCACTCGGCGACCATCCACCTCCGCCGATGAATTAGAAATCGAAGATGAGGTTTTTCCATGAAAGGAGAGGTTCTATACAATTCTATTATTGTCAAAAGAAGTCCCTTAAGATTGAAGATGCTTGAGAAAAAGACGATGCTCAAATGCCTTAATTGAATGTCTGACTTTCTTTTGGCTTATCTTCAAGCAAAAATTCTTACTTTTCGGGATCATTTGGTCATGTAACTCCATAAGCAAGAAATGCAATTTTAAGGATAATGTTTTGCTTTCTTGTCATTCGATAGGATAAATTGGTCCTCTTTCTTTTTTTTTTTTTTTTTTTTTTTTTCTGGAAAAGGGGGAATTTTTTTAA